>NC_041407.2:74589454-74886954 GCF_900747795.2 Erpetoichthys calabaricus
TACTGCATACGCATAACAGCTGAAATTATTAAGAGTAATGGTGGTGCAGTGATATGTGCCTCTGAGTTACACCTCCAAGAGCCTGGGTTGAAAGCCTAACCCATTCACTTTCTGTGTGGAGTTTGTGAGTTTCTCCAAGTACTTCAGTTTTCCTTCCACATACCATAAACACACAGAGTAGGCTGTTTGGTGACCCCACATTAAGTGTTAGTGGACCCTGTAAAGAACTGGCATCTTGTTCTGGATTCATTCTTGCTTTGTACCCAATGCTGTTGGGATATGGTCTGGCTTTCATGACCCTGGACTGGATGAAGTTGGTTTGGAAATGGAATGGTGGAAAAATTTGATAGAACTGTAAAAAAGGAATAATAGTGGCCAAGCAGCCATGTGGTGAGCAGGAGATACAGAGAGTGATGATCAAAGATATCAAATGAAAAATGGAGTGAGAAGGTAGTGAGAGATGGAGGAGTCTCATGTGGTTCATACTAGGAAGTGATGAGGCAGCTGATACAGAGAAGTTTAGGAGGAGGTAGGATTGTGACCATCCAGATTGGATGACATATAGTATCCAATTTTCTTTGAGATGATGGATCTGAACAAGTCGCTCAGACAGTTTTAACCATCATTGAGCACTCAACAGAAGTTCTCTATAGTCTTGGCAATATGTCTGTAATGTTGAAAATGGAAGGATAGATTTCCTTATGATGGTAAGCGTTTCGGCTTTAGTCTTCCACCAAGAATATTGAGCTCCCTTTCATAGTTTATAATTGTACCAGAGACATGACTACTATGTCTATGCTCACACAAAGGCACCTGAGAATTATTTAGAGAATTAAGCAGATCAGAAAATGATAAAAAGTCAGGCAGACTTAACTAATGAAAAAAAGTTATAGAGCAAACCAAAAAGAGAAAGAGTCACCACCCAAACATGGAAGCTGAACTGTGATGCAGTGGTAGCATTGCTGCCTTGTAGTATGGAGAACATGGGATCATAGCTTCCCTGTGTGATAGCACTTTGAGCATAATGTAATTAATTATTATTAAACTACCAAAATATACAAGCATCATTTTTATCGACCGAGGGATAACTCTGTGTCTCAACACTGCCATATTAATACTGTAATGTCCATTACATCATTAACATGATGATCATGGTCACATGACAACCTCAGCCTGTGTTGCATAAACACGAAGAAACATAACATTAATAATAATTAACATTAAAATGACATGGAAATCAAAAATGAATAACAGCATTGGATACTCCATAAAAACATATTATGCAAGGTTACAGAAAAAGCATATACATAAACAACATTGCAAGAATTAAAATCAAATCACAGTTATCATGAGGCACTAGAGTTGAGTTGTACAGCTGAGCTGTTTCTTCTGAAGGAGACGAGTTTTGAAGATGGAAGGGCATAGACAAGGTTTCTGTAATGGTAGCTTGGACTGTTAACCTCTTACCATCCAATTCTGTCTTTATATGAACTGCTCACAAACTAAAACAACATTCGTGCAATTAAACATAAAATCGACAGAAGACGCTTCCAGCCACTGCCCATGGTCTGCCAAGGAAGCACCTGGAAGTGAAACTTGGCACCGGCTGTTTGCCTATGTGATCCTGAAGGACTCGAGTAACTTGTCTGTTCCCAAGTTGTTGTAAAATGAAAACAAACTTTAAGTTGTACAGAGACTTATCATAGAGAGTGCACAAGCTGGGAAAATCCATTTTAGTACAAGTGTAAATCAAAATAGTATTCCTGTTCAGTAAGCCATCATGCTAGGAATGATCTTCAATAAGAGACTGATTGACAGATAAGTCAGAATGAACAAATGCATTTGAATCATCTACTTACTGTTGAATTAAACCAATTGTGACAGTGATGTCAGCCACTATACCAGTCTGCTGCCCTTTAAATTTACCTCCACTGTCTGAAGCAAACAATGCGACATTCTGTCAACATTCCAGGGGCCTCATGTATAAATGGTGCGTACGCACAAAAATGTTGTGTACAAACGTTTCCACGTTCAAATCGCGATGTATAAAACCTAAACTTGCCGTAAAGCCACGTACACTTTCACGGTAGCTCCAACCCTGACGTACGCAAGTTCTCCGCAAGTTTTGCAAACTGGCGGCATCCAGCATCAAAGCAGTGCTACTGTTCCTGTGTAGTTATCCTTTCTTTTTTAGATCCACATCCTTGACGCGACTTTATCATATACACTGAAACTAACTGCATATTGTTTATTAGTTTAAGGCATCTGATTGTAATTCACCTGTAACAATATAATGGTTCAGGGAATAGCCAAAGTATTCCAAATACCATAGCTGCTTTAGCGTTGTTACTCTCACTGCACCTTCTTTTTCTTCTTTCAGCTGCTCCCGTTAGGAGTTGCCACAGCGGATCATCTTTTTCCATATTACTCTCACTGCACCACTCAGAGTATTTATATCACTATATCTGAGTGGAGAATCATAGCTGTACAGCAGCTGATCAGAAAGTATTATTGGTATACAGCATCAAGCACACACTGCCTCAGACATGCTGTCTATTGAACTGCTCTCACACGGCAAACGCTTCAAAGCCTTTCCTGTACGGACCTCATGGTTCAGAAACAGTTTTATCCCAAGTACTATAAATGCACTCAATCAGTCCATCAAGTGCTCCTTGTAGAACTGTTTGTACTTATAATTACAATTACCTCACTGTAAACTTGCGATACAGTTATAATATTGCACAACCTGCGCCACTTTATAAAGCACGTATTTACATATGATGATGATGTCATTTTTAAGATGAAATGCAGCAAAATATGTTTATTATACAGATAAAACTTTAACTTCATTTAAATAATCTATATTGTTAATAATTAAAAATGTAAGGACACGGTGCAGCCGCACTAGCGAGGAGCTGGCGCTCCATTCACGGATTGTTCCTGCCTAGCGCTGTATTCTTTCTGGTGCTGCTGTGACACTGGAAGGATAGATGGATAGAATAATTAAACACATACTACAAAGATATTTCATCCATCCATCCATCCATTTTCCAACCCGCTGAATCCGAACACAGGGTCACGGGGGTCCGCTGGAGCCAATCCCAGCCAACACAGGGCACAAGGCAGGAACCAATCCCGGGCAGGGTGCCAACCCACCGCAGACAAAGATATTTCAATGTTCCTTAAAAGTTTTGAAGAATTGGCGTTCTAAGCTTACAGATGGCTTAACGTCTATTACAGAGCTGATTGTGTGGCGATTGGGTATTTGGAGAAAGAAAAGGAAGGACAGGAATTGGGGGTTAGTACGTTTGAAACAGACAGTGCTGCTACAATAAATTATTTCATCGAAGGTCACGCATGGCGTAGCAAGCATCTCGCGTGAGACAGGAACAATCACTGCGCCACTGTGTTCCCATGTTTAATAACATGCTTTAACTCCTATCATCATGAAAATGATATCATGTATACATCTCAGTATTTTAATTATTCAGAGAGCTGTAATATCACGAATGTAATGGATTCTGTGTCCTCTCGGAGGAAGAGAAAGCCTGGAAGCACGTAGTGATTCACACACATAGATCACATAGAAAATCAAATGCAAAACAAAGCATTTAACGTGCTACTTTAGTTACGATGGGATTTAAGAAACTAGTAAATTAAATGAGTTTAAGATGAAGTTTATGATGCTCTACTTTAATGACAAAATAAACTACGTGATTAAAGTGGAAATTTCGAGTTTAAGGTTGACATTTCATGCTTTTTTCCCCACTGTGTGCCTTTTTTTTCTCTGTACCCTAATAATCTTTCATGTGACACTCAGACAGTGGGCTACGACTTGCCTTTTCATGACGATTTTGATATCTGACTTCTTTTTTATTTCGGGCACTGTGCGACTTTGTGAACTTGAGCTTTCGACTTTCTCCGACACGCTTTGTCACTCGATCAACTTCCTTTTGTTGTTTATACCACTGTTTAAACCAACAAATAGTAAGTTTTTCCTTTGCCTCCACTTGGTATTTGCTGAAATTCTTTTATTTTCTCCTGTGCTTTTGTCTTTTCACAGAAGGCTGAGCTTAAGGGCTATTTATATTGATTTGCATATTCAAAGAGGCGTAATTCTGGGAGGAGTTGGGGCGGGACAGCAGGCGCGTGCATGTGCGTTACCTTTGACGCTGACCAGAATTTATGTAGCGGAAGAACGTGGAAGTTGCCGTTTGCACAGATCTATGCATCTGGATTTTTTTGTGTGTACGAACATTTCCGCTTTTGTCTGTACGCCATGTTATAGTGTGAGTTCTACGCACGGCGTTATACATGAGGCCCCAGGTGAAAAACTCTTTGGCTGTGACCTCCACATGAGCCATTGAGATGCCTAGTATTCTTTATTTTGGCCTTATTTTAGTTAAGGTGATTCAGACATCCATTTCTAACCTGGATTAACCCAAATTTAGGGGATCTCCATGGTTGCTTGGGTGCACAAGCAAAAATGGGGTGCCAAACCATCGCAGAGGTGTGTCAGTGAAATGAATGTTCCATTTCTATTTGGCTGGTTATCTAATTAACTATGCCCTACGTAATTAGACAAAT
This sequence comes from Erpetoichthys calabaricus, assembly GCF_900747795.2. NCBI lineage: Eukaryota > Metazoa > Chordata > Cladistia > Polypteriformes > Polypteridae > Erpetoichthys > Erpetoichthys calabaricus. Next base: position 74,594,042 of record NC_041407.2, read on the forward strand.
CAATAAAATTAGACAGTGGGGTGTTTTTGACTTGGGGGGGGATATTGGATTATAATTCACTTTAAAGTGATATCTAATTAAGATAAGCTGTCTGTAATTACAGAGACCACAATTCAATTAGGCCACTGCAGGAAGTGCTTTAATATGATCAGCTGAAAGAGGCAACAAACCTCCACATCCGAAGGAGCTGAAAGCATCCAGCAGGCTGACCTACCAAGAGACATTATGCTTGACTTTGAGGGTCTTCAGATTGTTTATTATGTTCTGCCCCATTAATCTGCTAATGGAGGTACTTACAAACTTTACATCTGATGGAGGGCAGTCAGCATGACCAACTGGTTATGACATTGGCCTTGAAACAGCAGGGATGCCAGTTCAGTTCCCACTGCTGTCTTGCTGTGCGGCTTTGATTGAGTCACTTAAGCTGTCTCTCTCCAGATAAAAACTGGAAAATACATGAAGAGAGTTGAACTATTGATTTGGACTTGCACAGAGATTCATTATGCAAAAGGCACTGAAAATATGAAGCAGATTATTAATAATTTTCAGGTTACTGTTTCACACTGAGTTAATAGGACAACCCGCAGACTGACTAAATAAAGATAAAAATATAGATATGAAGAACAGTATATAGGATAGAGTTAGGTATAAAAGGTGCTCTATAGATAGAGACATATATAAAATACACTGTTAGATAGATAGATAGATAGATAGATAGATAGATAGATAGATAGATAGATAGATAGATAGATAGATAGATAGATAGATAGATAGATAGATAGATAGATAGATAGATAGATAGATAGATAGAATGAAAGGCACTCTAAAGAATATATTTGTATTAACATCTTTGCCTGTGCTTGACTAAGGTGAAGTGAAGAGACCTATCTGTACAACTTTCCTAAAATACTGTGCTATAGCTGTGTCCTTGTAAACTGTTCTAGTATGATAGTCACAGTAGAAAGGCACTTTATAAAACAAAACATTCTCAGTTGAATATTAAGCAGTACAGTGACAGGGAGTGACATTTCACACCAGCCTGGTTGCTGTCGCTCCTTGTGTTTTCTCTCCTTTTAAAAAGAGCAACTGGTTATTCCCAGATGACACAAAAGTCTGCAAAATGTGAAGAGCTGAATTCACAAACTTTTTAGCATTCATTGGTGCCACAAGAATAACCCAATGGCAGTATGCTGTGTGCTATTTCCCTTATGTAACACGAAGGTCTTCTTGCCTTGCTGGTTATATTAATAAAATAATCTACTTTTTGGTTCTGATGTAAGTTTCAACTTTAGCTTCTTCATCAGCCTCTAAATAAGCCATAGTGCTCTCTAAAACCACAAACAAATGGAGGGGAAGACCCACAGCCGCTGCTGTGCTTTAGGCATTCCAAAATAGACAAATGTTACGGGTGTTTCATTACATTGCATTAGCGAGCTTTAAATATATGGCATCAGCACCACAGGGACCATAACCAAAAAAAACATCTTTGTTTGGATATTGATTTTTATTCAATATACTTTGCTGAGGGTTGTACACGGTGGTGGTGTAGGTTTTTGGCCAAAAAAGTTTCTTAATCAGTTAGTCATTGTTACTTTTAAGTAATCTCATTGTTTAATCAGCTGATGCATTTTTTCAGTTTTATTTTGCAATTAAATGAGTGCAGTAGTATCATATTTACACTTACAGGACATTGTGACATATCTGTATTTTTCTGGATCTTTAAATGATTAATTTTTTTTTTCCATAATTCACTTTTCTGTGTAGTTTGCCCCTTTAATTTTTTCTGAATACAGACAGTTAATGTTGAGCAGAGCAGACACCAGGGCAAATAAAAGGAGCAGCTACTTCAGTGTCACCCACTTGTGTGCTTATTAGTAATTATGTATCTAAATAATCAGAACATTCAAAAATTAAAAATATAAAATAAAAGGAAAAAGAATGAATTCTTACCTATCATATCTTCATTCTGTAAGAATATAGCATAACCAGTTGGTAATTTCAGATGGTTGTAAAAAAGACTGGGAAAGAAAGACTTGCTTAATTGAAGTAGGAATCCATTTAAGAGAAGAAATGGATTGGGAACAAAAACCTGCAGCCACACGGGGGGCAGAAGGCTGAATATTGAAAGCCACCGATCTACAGCATGACATGAAAAGAATGCAGCTGGAGCTAGTAATATTCTGTGCCTCCTTCACCACCCTCTGCAGTGCTTTATGATCTTGAGCTGAGCAGATTCTGTACCAGTATATGATGTAGCCAATGACAATGGACTCCACTGTCACCTGTAGAAGTCTGTGAGAACAGATGGAGAAATGTGAGCGTCACTCACATTTCTAAAGAAGAAGAGGTGCAGGTGGTGCTTTGCTTACAAGAGTTGAAAAGTCCTGTACCCACTTCAACTTGTCAGTGTGATACTCACTTTAAGAAAATGAAATCTCCTCACCCTTTCGACCGTATCCCCTCTGATATACAGTAGATGTTAGTCTGGTCTGCTTGTTCTTTGGTTTTGCTGACATTAAGGGTGAGATTATTGTCCTGAGTCAGCAGATAGACCTCCTCTCTGTAAGTTGTCTCCTCATTGTTGGTGATCAGCTTTATAATGAAGTGCCATCAGCAAATTTAATGATGTATGTGGAGTTGTGTCTGGCCACACAGTCAGAAGTGAATAAGGAGTATAGAATGGGGCTAAGCACACTTCCTGTGCAATGCCTGTCTATCTGCACATGCTGAGATCTGTGTGCTTGCAAGTCCAACATCTAGTAGCAGATTGTGGCGTTGTGTCCGACACTGAGGAGTTTGGTGGTCAGCTTTGCCGATAAAACGTGGTTAAATGCTGAGCTGTAGTGTAACAGTTTTTATTATTCAGATGTGTTAGACTAGTATGAATTAAAAGGGATATTATATCCTTTATGAACCCTTTGTGATAATATGCAAAGTGTAGGTTATCACAACTATCTGGGATATTCTGCTTAATGTGTCCCAGCACCAGTTTCTCAAAACACTTCATCCTGTGAATTTCCCATTGGGATTAATAAAGTATCTATCTATCTATCTATCTATCTATCTATCTATCTATCTATCTATCTATCTATCTATCTATCTATCTATCTATCTATCTATCTATCTATCTATCTATCTATCTATCTATCTATCTATCTATCTATCCTAGAAGGTTATGCAGAAACGTGGCCACCTGAGTGCTTCTGCTTGTAAGATACGTCAACTGCTGGACCAGTTCAGCCCTTTCTAATGTCAGAGATTGCAGTTCCCTTGCCCTCTGCTTCACCTCAACTATCAAGATACTCTGTCTAGCCTGGCAACTGCCATTGCATACTAATAGGTGTAAAGAACACCTCCTGTGAAGGGATGTCATATGTAGGAGTTTGCTGGTAGGGGGCAACTCTGAACCTTCAGTGGAAGTCCTCAAACTCCATGCTCACTCACACCATCTAGTGAAGAATACTGGGTCTGCGACATTCCCAAATGGCAGGCCAAGCTGGGCTTTTTGGTATTTCCATCCATCCATTATCCAACCCGCTGAATCTGAGCACAGGGTCACGGGGGTCTGCTGGAGCCAATCCCAGCCAACACAGGGCACAAGGCAGGGAACCAATCCTGGGCAGGGTGTCAACCCACCACAGGACACACACAAACACACCCACACACCAAGCACACACTAGGGCCAATTTAGAATCACCAATCCACCTAACCTGCGTGTCTTTGGACTGTGGGAGGAAACCGGAGCGCCCGGAGGAAACCCACGCAGACATGGGGAGAACATGCAAACTCCACGCAGGGAGGACCCGGGAGGCGAACCCAGGTCCCCAGGTCTCCCAACTGCGAGGCAGCAGCGCTACCCACTGTGCCACCGTGCCGCCCCTTTTTGGTATTTGGTACTATTTATTTATCCCCAAAGGGAAATTGTCTTTTCACGTGACCTTTGGAGATCAGAGTGCAGGGTTAGCCATTGTACAACGTCTCTGGAGCAATTTTAAGGTTAAGGTCCTTGCTCAAGGGCCCAACAGAGTAGGATCTTACAGGCAGAAACAGGATTTGAACCGGCAACCTTGAAGATACCAGCGCAGATCATTAGCCTCAGAGCCACCACTCCACCTTTCACAGTATACAAGTAATATGAGAGCACCTTCTGTTGTTTTGCAATTCGGGGAGATGTCTAGAAAAACAACAATCAAAGAAACCTAATACTCTAGGGATGGAACGAAAGGATTTAAAGCTGACAAAAACAAAAAATACTAAATTAACAAATCTGTTTTCACATTATCTGTGTTGAGTGGGAATCATGCAAAACACAAAAGACTTCATTGTCAAATTCATTGATTTTCTAAACTTGCTCTTTGCATTACATTGTTGGAATGAGCTGACACCCTTCAGGGCAGAATAGGGTGTTAATCGGGAACCCATCCTAGATGGGATGCCAGTCCATCACAAAGCACATTTACATGTTGTCTCACCAATTATCCCAACGTGGATATTTGGGGGGATGCAGCCAAACCCCGGAGAAAATGGTAAGACTGTGTAAACCTCACAAAGTGAGTTATCAGGGCCTAAAATGGAACCCAGGAGGTGCAAGGCAGGAGACCAACCATTTATCACGCGTTTGAAGGGATGTGAGTACAACTTACATTCCTTTTGAAATTTTCTTCTAAGAACAACTCTTGCTAGACACACTAAAGTTATGAATGAATAAAGAGTGATCACTGTAATATGGCATGTCTGAGGTCTGTGGCAGGTAAGGGGTGTAGCAGGATTTTGTCTTAAGATAGAGCTACTCAGACCTTTGAGTGTGGATGTGTGTGGGAGAAAATAGCCGGCCATGGAGTGCTTAATGTGGGAATTGGCAGATTGATTAGGCACATATATGGGTATATATGGGCTTGGATTGTTAAGAGGAGTACCTACTCTTACAAGGTTGCAAAAGGTCTAAGTAATATGGGGGGGTTGGGGGGTAAGTGAAAAAAAGCAAAGCAGAATGCAAAGTAAAGCCTGGATAGAGAAAGGAGATGGAGAGAAGGGGCAGAACTGTGAGCGAAATCGTCTCCTCGGAATAGAAGAGTTCTTTAAGGAGAGCAGAGTCAAACCCGTTCCACTGCAGTAAGGGGTAGAGGAGACATTGTGATCTTGTAATCTTTCTGCAGGTACAGACCAGAGGTGGCTGAGGAAAAACCAAATGGGCCGAGTTTAAGTACAAAGGGCGTATCTGCTGACATGGGACAGGACTGACGTGGCGCTTATCCAAGGGGAACTACAGACAGGTGGAATTAAAGCATTAAGAGCGAGGATGCAATATACAGAGCAAGTTTGGAGTCGCTAATGTTCTCTATTGTATAGCGGTGAGAGATGTGATGGGGCACACTGAATACAGGGAGTACGTTTTTAACAATTGATGCTCACTAGAAAAACAACCATGTTTCTACTGATTTTATGGATTTCCAGCACTTTGTTTTTATGGACATTACTTGCACTACCTTTTTGTTCCATTTTGCACCCTCAAACTTCTAGTTGTGTACTCACTTTCTATCTTCGATCCTCGGTGATGAACTACCGATACCCAAGGCTTTGTGTATAGAGAATCACAATCTTATCTGCATACCTAACTTGGTTAATTCCAGAACATACTAGAGAAGAAGGCTGTAATTAGCATGCAGTTATACCTTGAAATGCCATGAAGGATAGGAGTTCTCAAGGTGAAGGATTGATGTAGTCGCTGCCCACTAATTACATACAATATGACTTGTTGCCATATGCCACAATAGTTACAGAATAGTTATGCTGTGCCCTCCACAGTCTTTCAACTTACTTGAACCCATATAGTATCCAATCCTTCATCAATTTTTCTAGAGTAAGAACATTTGCATCCCATCAGATCAGTCAAGTTTTTGACCACTATGAAGAGCTCTAATATTCTGCAATGTGCGGCGAGATATTCAGCCAGCCCACCACAGCATTTCAAGGCTGTTTCCTCTTAGCCACCTCCAGCTCTCAATAGCAGCTGCCCTGGCGTGATGCCCATCCAAATGCCAAGCTTGCTCAGTCAGACATTGCTGCACACAGCTGATTCATGAACAGTTATGCTCACCAGCTGATGTGCACTTGGAAATGATTAATACAATGAAATATCACATGCATGCAGATGTATGTTACACTCGGAACTTGTCTGGGGGAAATCCTGTAGTGTCAAATGTTCCACATCTCTCAAGGCAGGTAACAGAGATGAAGTATTCTTATATAGCACCTTACATGTCACCATTAAAAACTGTACCACTACAGGTGCATTAGGCACAGGACAGGAGACGACTGCCTGTAGTCCTTGGGCCCTTTTTCCTCTAAAGGTGCATTTTCACACCATGGTGCTCTTCTGTGTGCAGCCTGTTCTTCATCAGACTTTCTGCTACAATTTTAGCCTGTCATTTGGAGTGAAGACTTCCTGACTTACATGTCTTTTAAGAAATGAGCATCATAGTCAAGGAACCGTGTGCTTTTATTAACATTCACCCATAGCTGACGATATCTGCCACAGACACAAGGCGACTCCAAAACGCTGATCATAATATTGCTTTTCCAGACATCTTCAGTCCAATGTCTGTGTTCTTTGTCCCATTTCAACATTTTCTTTTAATTTGCTAGGCCCAGAAATGGCTTTTTCTTTGAAACTCTGCCTCTTAGGCCAGTGTCTCTGTTGCAGATGACACTGGAAATTTGACGTGTATTGAAGGAGGAAGCTAACTGAGGTTCATAAACTACAGATTCGGATGCCTGTCTCCTCTTACTGCAGTTGTCCATATGGGTCTTCCCCTTCTTTTTATGTACTGGTTAGATTCGATTTGCTTTCTTTTCTCCAGACAGTAATAGACACCTTTGTATGAAATCTTCAGTCTCTCAGCAATCTGTCACATAGAAAAAATAAGAGACTAAAATGTTGTTTTTAAGAAAGTTATTTTATTTTAGCCATTTCTGAACCCAGAATTAAACTTTAGGATTGCCAGTACCTAGCAACCCAAGTGAACAGAATAGTTTCAGTAGTGCTGATGCACTTGTAAAGGTTTCTCCAATTAATTAAGGATAAGCTAAGGACATTTAGAATAAAACCACTGAAGGAACTGCTGCTAAAAATGGGGCATTGTGGTCATATGTGAAAAATAAATTAAAAATCAGTCATATTGAGCACTAGTAGCCATTAGCAACACTGGATAGATGGAACTTGATTTGTCCCTGGAGGAAATATGACCTTTTACAGAAGCTCTTTAAATGAATAAATACATAAATAGGTAGATAAGCAAATAAATAAATATATGTATACACACACACACTTTGGTCTGAACACAAACCAGAATGACTATAAAGGAAGAAAATTAAAAAGAAAAAACTTCTGACTTGGCAGTCAGAGTCACAGTGAAGCATTATGCAGACGTATTGCGTTTGGTATAAAGGAGCCCCGTAGCGTATCCTGACACATGAGATGGAACCGGACACCTGCAAACCCCAAACCCAAACACAATCAAACAAATGCAGTTCCAGGTTCAAACAAAGGATAGTTTATTAACCAAAAAAAATCTCTCCAAGGTAACTCAAGCACAAGTTATCTCTCTCTTCCACAATTCACTCCACAATACCTTTCCTCTCACCACCACACTACCCTTCTCCAGTTGAGTGATGCTCTCTGTCCTCCCAGCTCTGAATCACCTGGATAAAGGATTGCGGTCTCTTTATTGAAGACCCTGGAGTGCTTCCGGTGCCAGGGCTACTGCCTGATGAAAGCACTTCTGGGTCACACAGAAGTCCCACATATTGGGGAATGCATCTCTCTGCAGTGCCCCCTTGCTGGATTACATCTCCCAGCATGCTTTACAGGTTCCGTACTGGGCACCAATATCTGGAGCCACTGCCATCTAGCATCCTGAGGGAGTAAAGAGTCCTCAGCAACATCTTCTTCCTTCAGTGGGCTGTCCGTCCATCCCTTCTGGCTATTACTTCTGGGTCTGGATCCTTTCTCTTCCCTGGCTGGGATGCTTGTTTGCCTGCTAGGAGCCTCTCGTCTGGGTAAACAACCATCCCCTCTTCTGATTAGGATGCCTGTACAACCCATGTGGCATTTACACACACTCCAGATGAATGATTCGTTGGCTGAAAGTCCTCAGTGTTAGTGTGCCAGAGAGAGTATGTGCAGCATTGTTCATAATGGCAAACCGTTTTGTTTTAATTCTCTCTTTCAGTTTGACCTTCGTGGGGTCCAAAGTGTGTCCTATAACTGCCTTTTAATTAGTTTGTTGATTCAGTGGGCATCTCTTGAAGTGATGTTACCAGCCCCCCACACAACAGTGTAGAAAATCACACTGACCATAAGAGTTATACAAAATTTGAAGGATGTTACTGCCCACATTAAAGGAGCACAGTCTCCTAAGGCAGCGTTTCTCAACCTTTAAGTATCTGCGACCCGAGTTTTCATAACAGTTTTAATCGCGCCCCCCTAACGTTTTTTTGAAAGAAGCCCACTGATACCAATTTGTTCTTTTTTAATTAATGATATATCATAGATGCATATTTTATTATACCTACTTAACTTTTATCGACATTTATCTAATTGTATATTTATTTTTCTAGTATCAGAATGTAGTTTAAGTTAATTTGTTTTGGTTTCAATAGATGTATTTTTCATATTTTAGATTCTTGTTTTCTTTTTTCACATCTTCGCGCCCCCCTTTTTGTTACTTCGCGCCTCCCTAGTGGGGCCCACCCCACAGTTTGAGAACCACTGTCCTAAGGAAAACCCTGTTCTGGCCTTTCTTATATACATTAGTTCCTCTGTGAACAGAGACCAGTCCAACCTGTCATTAATGTGGACCCCTAAGCACTTGCACCTCCATTCATGTAATCCATCCATTATGGCCCCAACCCAAGTCAGAATGCCAGTCCATCCAGTCTGACACTAACAACAACTACAGTGAGTTTAGCCGCAATCTCTGTCCTTGCTTTTCTTTTTTTGTTCTGTCATGGTACGTAAAACATGAGACAACAGACAGACAAGCTTTTCTTCTAATGTGAGGCTTAAAACACTTGTGTGTCTTATTCCTCGTTGCTGCATTATATACATTGTACTTCAAGGTCCGCCCTCAAGCCCACATGCCCCTCCCACCAATTAAGACAAAATCATACCTGTTTGATTTTGTACGGGACTTAGACTGGTTAGAGTGATTCACTGGGTAGGTCAGACTACACGACTAATTATCAAAAAAAACACACTGCGATTGCCTCTGGCTCATTAAGATTACGTAAATGAAGTCCGCGACTACAAATTACTGTAAATGTGTATTGTGTAGTATAGCATGGCTTTAGCAAGCAGCTCTAATGAGTGTAAGTTAGACTCAGTTACATTTGAAATGCTCATTGGGCCTGGGGTTTCCATCATTTTGTCACATAGCTGACTAGAAGAGCCACCATGAATTGTTGTAAAACACCACTATCTCTGTGACATTCAGTGTCTTTGAGCTCATGTAACATAATGAGTACCTGCCAGAATAGGAATACCAGAAGGGGGTCACAAGTTTCCTAAAAATATTCAAGTAGATGGTCAGCATGTATACAACAGTCAGTCAGTCATTGTCCAACCCGCTATATCCTAACAGCTTCTCTATAATTAAAAAAGTCAAAGCAAAATCAGCCTTTGAAGAAGCAAATAAAGAAACTCTGACTGAGCTAGAGAGAAAATGGTAATTCGGGTAGGCTATCTGGTCCTCAACTGAAGTGAGCATTGAGCCCTGGGCCATAGAAGTAGCCCTCCAAGTGTCGGCACAGAAGCCAGGCCAGCCACAAAATATGCACAAAATTCACAAAAGCTGCCATGCTGATTATAGCTAACAGAAAGACGCCAATGAGGTCACACCATGTGAAACTGCACAAGCGGAGGACTTGTCACTTCATTGACACCATCAGGTGACAGGTTTCACTTGTAACTTCGGGCACTGAGGCCACCAGACCAGCCAAACAACATGTAACACGAACTGCCCGCTGGCAGGATTTGGAAACGAGCCAGTGCAGGCGATTCAAATCTTGTTGACCCCTAAAGTTAGAATCTGTGCTCAGCAGCTTAAAGCACATGTTCTTTTCTACCAATCATGAACTTATTACACTTCACAACAGTCACAGTGACCTGTCAAGATAAAAGATCTGGTGGCTGAGAGCATGAACAAGCAATTCATTTTCTTGTATGTATAAAGGTGTCCCCTCTAGGATAGGTTGCTACTTTGTTGCCCAGGCTGGTTGGTCAGGCTTCATCATTCACAGATGGGTAGAAAATGGATGGTTGGATGCTTGAATGAAAAAGACAGTGTTGTTTAAAAAAAAAAAAAACAGCTTTTCATGATATGCCAAATGGAGGACACTGAACATCCTTCTCATATGCAAATAGTGTAGGTGGGAGACTTAATGGCACTGGGGCTCTCTGGATGGGCAATGATCCATTACAAGAGATACATCTTTAAGAGAACTGAATGATGGATATCAGCAAAGGTCTCTGCATTTTGCCTTAAGTGACGACATTTCAGCAGAAAGGATCTGGGATGGCAGCAGGACGTCAGAAGACTTAGTGCGCTCCACAGGGATTGGAAGCTGCTCAATCCATCTGCCTACTCAAACTGCTTCAATTCAAAGACCTCCAAGGGGGTGGAGCTTATTAAAGGCCAATCCTTAAAAGGAGAGGAAGTCAACAGTGTGCACTCAACCAATATCAGGCCAGTTTAGAGATACCAATCAACCAATCCTGTACAATAAAAGTCCAGAATTTATTACAATAGATTGGAAAAGATCACAAAAGAGGTGCAGGCACCATGCTGATGCACCTTCTTTCACAGACAGCCTTCTTCATATATGATCAGAGACATCTGAAAAGGTTGCAAAACAAGAATTGGCCCTGGAAGAGGTGCAAGTCCACCAGAGGGCAGAATCACTCATACCAGGCCAATTTAGAGTCAACCTGATCTTCATGTCTTTGAAATATGAGAAGGTCCTCATGGACAGCTGAGACAATAAATGCCACCCAGACAGATTTAAACACAGGGGTCTGGAGCGTTGAGGTAGAAAATGGGTAATTACAGTATTTTAAATATCACTGCTTGTAAGGTTTGGTACAGAATGTGCAACATTTAACAGTTAAATGCAGGTAAAATATAAAAACACAAAAGAATAAAAGAAATATCAATGGCACTAAGAAATATAATGTAACATAATAATAGTAACAATAATACTTAATCATAATAAATATTATATGGAATACTCTCTGTATGGGATTCTTTGGAGGTTTGTAAATTAACATTATCTTGGCAACCTTAGAACAGACAGTATGTGCCTCAAATAAAATGTCTCATCAAAACATTTTTTATGACATGCAAGTTACAGAGTTTGCCAAAAGTAACCTGGCCAAGTTCCCTCGCAATCTAGTAGATTCACATTTTACACAAGATGTGCAAAATTCAAGCTTGTTTCCTATCTACGTACAACAATCACAAGTACAAACTGATTTGCATTTTGCGTGAGAATGTTGATATCAGATCTTTATATGAACACAATGCCAATGCTGTAGACATATCTGAATGTCACGTGTAAATGTAATCTGACAAAATTACAACTGGATACAATCCAGATGTAAAGGGCTCCGCCGATTTGTAATTTATTCACTGAAGTGAAATCCTTAAAATCAAGATAAAAATCTGAGACAAATGGCAACTGGAGTGCCATGCTGCTAGAACCAATATAGTCGCTGTCTGTCACTATTAAAGGACATTTACAAGTTCAGGGTGCAGCAGTGCTATGGTTTACATAGATTTATTGTGTTGTGGAGTGTAAGCGACTACCTAAGTGTCAAATACAGCAAAGTGTGGGCAGAAAGGGAAAGCCTGAAAGTCCAGGAGTTTAGCCACTAGGCTCCACTACATGTTTGTCCAATAGTGAGAATAAAAAGGCTGTCAGACCAGCAGAAGCCTGCTGAGAGGTCCACAGATTTGCACAGACCCTCTGCACTGGAGCAACTAATGAATGAGTACAGTGCAGAGGTGGACAAGTGGATGTACAGAATCAGGAAGAAGACCAGCCGCCTCACCAAGCGGACCAATCGCGTTGAACAATGTGCTTGTACATGTTCTGTATGTATTGAGCTTCTTTAAAAAACTAAAGCAAAACATCCCTGGATGTAGTAGTGAAGCAGAGAATGAGAACAAAACAAAGCTACACATCTTCTCTCTGACACACTTACACTGAGGACTTTCAGCCAACAAATTATTCAAAAAAAGTGTGTCACGAAATGCAGCTGGGGCTCCTTTATACTAACAGCAACACATCTGCATAATGCTTGACTGTGACAGCCAAGTCAGGAGTTTACTTTTTTTTTTTTTACAATATTCTTGCTTTTTAGTTATTCTGGTGTGTATTCAGACCAACGTGTGGGTGTACATATACATATCCTAGGCCTAAAAGTGCAACGATTTTATGTGATGTTTTTGTCACACTTTAAATCAGGCTTATTTTAAAACCTACTTATATGTGTTTGGTATCATTCTTTTCAGGATTTATCAAACTTTAATATGATGTTGTTATATTTTCAGATTCTTATTCCATTTTTAAATTCTAAACTAAAAAATATCAAGAACTCACATCCCGTGAAACAAGACTTTGTGCCAACAGATTTAACCACGCCTGGGGCTGGAAGTAAAAGACAAAGAGCAGGACAGCTGCTGTACAGGCTTTTAAATGTTCAAAGCCCCATGCCAGATGCAGATCTTCATGTGGTATGGCAGCAGCAGCAGCAAGCCAGAAGCTGATCGAGCAAAGAGGAGGTAAAAAAAAAAAAAAAAAACTATTTGTTTCCAATTGTATCACCGTTTAAAAGTGGGTTTCGGACTTGCAACCGCGTCTCCTTGGGATGTGTTCAGCCCCCCTCTTCACAATGTGAGTGGCAGAGACGCGAAGTGGCTGGTGTGTGGCACAGGCCGGGGGGTTTGGCGAATGAAGCGAGCAGGGGGGAACCCCCTAATGTATATATTTATCTAGCTATTCATTTATTTAATGACTTTCTCTAACAAGCCAAAAGTTCCCCTAGGGATAAATAAAGTTCTGTCTATCTACATGTAAGAACAATCATAAGGAAACAAGACAGCATAATTTATTGAACTATTAGCAAACTGAAAGTCACATTTTATATATTTATGTTAAATTGCCATGCCTCAGGCTTTCAGCTCTTACCAATCTGGTTTGACTGCCATGCTGTTTCCCTTTGTGAAATGAGATACATCTGTGATACACGGTCCTGGTCACTCTTTGTTTGTTTCATGCTAAATGTAAATTCAGTTTAAAGCACATTGAACAAAATGGCATTCTCATAATTTCTGTATCAAATCAGACACTTCTCTTACCTTTTTTGTCCCTTTCCTTTTTCTCTCATCAGTGTTTCTCCATAAGACCTTATAATCATGGAGTGTGTCAAATGGGCCCTGACCGGGTGTCTCATTTATAAAGTTTGTGTCTGCACAAAAAGAGGCTTAAAAGGTGTGTACTCACTTCTCACACAAGCGTATAAAGAATTTATAAAGGGAAACTTAACACAGGAGTATACATATATTTATGGCAACTTTGACCACATTTTGGAAAAACTGGGAAATGAGGACTCTCTTGAGCAAGCTGGGAAATGCAGCCAAAGCAGCAAAATAATGACTCACACACATAATAATTCATGTCACTGTGACATTATTATAATTTTCATAGAAGTGACAAACATATTACATCTCAAAAATAATGAAAATAATGCACAGACTCTATTTTAGCTATTTTGAAAGATAGCCAATGCTGTGTATTCGCACTGAACAGCCTTTTTGGTTTTTGTGAGTTTACATTGCCTAGCTGCTGCTACGTATCAGGAAACTGGCCGACAGGACAGGAATATGTCAGGAAGGCTTCACGCCATCATGCCCACTGCGATGGAAGCCATTAACTGATGTGTGAGGTGCTACATCCAGTTTTCATATGATGTGGGTTCATGGTTATATAACATGTTTTTGCCAACATAAAACGTCGCTTTGCAGCAGTGTCCAGTTCTGCTAACATAATCAGAACACTTAATTGCATTCACATTGCAATAAGGGCAACTAACAAAAATGGTGCTGCTTTTGTTAACCACAAGCAGTGACATTGCATTAATGCACAAGTCATCTGTGATGCCAAGATTTGGCTGACAAATCACAGTGGCCTGGGTCAACCAGCAATTCATTTGTTTTGAGGTTTCTACAGTACTGTACACGGTGAATGGCTTGTTGGCAAGTTAACTGCCTGAACCCTTAGTGTTTTATATGGCCTATATGATTCATTGTAGACTCCCAGAACACAAAGGAGCAGCGATATAATGCTGTGTATGATCTTGCATTCTTAGCAGAAGAGCACAGCCAGATACTCTTGGATGAACGTGGTGGGGTCTCGATGCATCAAGTGGAAGGCTAATTTATCAGACAATAAAGTTCTGCAGCATCAAGTCTGCATATGTATGAGTTTTAATTAGCATGCCCCATATATGGATGCTTCAGGGCGAAGTTTGAGGCGCATGCACATCTGCTTATTTACAAGGTGTGATTTATACAGAGTAAGTTGCGCAGTAATGTGCGGGTGCTGAGTTCTATACATCTTATTTTTTTGGTGTACACATTTTCCATTTTTTTAGGTAATTGCATATTTCCACGATCGAATCTACTCAAAGTTTTATAAATGAGGCCTCTGGTCATTGTCTCTGTGGACTTTGTATATTAATTCCATCACCTTGTAGGTTTATTTATTCATGTGCTCCATGTTTTTCTCCACATCATAAAGATGTTCATGTTCAGTTTATTGCAGCCCTAAATTGGACGGAGATGGGCATGTGTGAGTGTGGCCCAATGCCGAGACATCAGGGTGAACATGTGAATCTACAGTGTTTGTATATTTAATCCATACACACAGACACTCAAAGATCTAGATAGATAAATATTCTTCTGTATTACACATAATATTTCTCATAAAACCAATTAAAATACTTCAGGAATGTGCTAACAGTGTTGCATCACATGCTATACCTTAACTATTGTGAAAATATGTTCAAAAGGTAAAATGCCTGGTATTCCCGGGTAATGCCAAGATGCCTGTATTTATAATTAATGGTGGCAATCAAGAGGCCAGCACTTGTATAATAATTCAGTGGGACATACCAGACAGTACAAAGTCCAAAGTGCTACCAGCACCTCTAATCTACAAAGAAAAGGCCTGTCACAGCTGGGTACTCATTAAGCAAAAGAATACGTATAAAACATGAAAATGACTACAATTATACATTATTTTAATAATTTGTTAGGTCGTACAAAAATCCTTCTATAAAAAGCCCCCCTTAGCAGCAGATGTGTTAGGAGGCTGGCCTAGTAGTGGCTCACCACACCAAGCATATGCTAAAATGGTGCCTTAGCTGAACCACAGGGAAGGATATGACAATGTGGAGAACAATTAAGTATAAAACTAATGTGATTTGTAGGGTGATGTGCAGCATTGTTTATGACAGCCCTCAGTTTTGTTTTAATTCTCTCTTTTGCTACGACCTCCTGGGGGGTCCAGAATGCATTCTATAACTAAGCCTGCCCTTTTAATTAGCTTGTTGATTCAGTGGGCCTCTCCTCAAATGATGTTACCAGCCCATCACACCACAATGTTGAAAATTGCACTGGTCATCACAGAATTATAGAAGATGTGAAGAATGTCACTTCCCAAATTAAAGGAATGCAGTCTCTTTAGGAAGAAGAGCCTGCTCTGCCCTTTCTTATATATAATTCCTGTGTTCTGAGATCAGTACAACCATCATTGATGTGGAGTCCCACGTACTTGTAGGATTGGACCACCTCTATGTCCACTCCTTAAATGGTGACCAGACATGGAGGTTCTTTGGTGCAGTGAAAGTCAATAACCGGTTCCTTGTTTTTGCTGATGTTTAGCTGCAGACAATTCTTTTTGCACCAAGAAACAAAGTTCTTCACCTGACTCCTATACTCTGTCTCATCCCCTTTATCAATACACCCCATAATTACAGAATCATCTGAGAATTTCTGCAGGACCTTGTGTTATATTTATAGTCTGTGGTGGGCAGAGTGAAGAGAAAAGGAGACAGGACTGTTCCTTGTGGTGCTCCAGTGTTGCTCAGAAATGCTGTTTTTGAGTCTCACAAATTGTGGTCTTCCCAGCAGTGTGTTATCCAGGACACCATTGGATATACACTTGAAAATCTCTGAGTTTAACTGGGATGGCTGGGTGGGATTGAACAGAACTGGAGAAATCAAAAAACATAATCCTCACAGTGCTGCCAGCTTTGTCCAGGTGAGAATGAACCTTGTGGAGCAGACAGATAACTGCATCCTCCACTCCAGTCTTTGTCCGATTGGCAAACTCCTTTGGGTTCAGGTGGTGTACCATAAGAGAACTCGTATAGTCCAGGACCAGCTTCTCAAAGGTCTTCATGATGTGAGATGTAAGTGCTACTGGTCTGTAGTCATTAGCCGAAGAGGTGCCAGCCTGGAACAGGAACAATGTAGTTCAGAGTGAATGAGAGATTATTATTATTTATTTTATTTATGGGCACCTTTTAAAACACTTAAGGACATTTTACAAAACACATTAATAGCAATAGTCAGTAGTTAGGTATAGCAGAAGGTATAATAAGATTAATAGAGAAGAAGGATATAAGAATACAGGAAGGAGTAGAGATTTGAAGAAAATCAAAGAGATACGATGGTGCCAAATTGTGAAGGGTCTTGAAAATAAAGTAAAATCTTAAAATCAACGCGGAATCTAGCAGGGAGCCAGCAGAGATGCTAAAGAGCAGGAGTAATGTGTTCTGTGGAAAGGATTCTGGTAATTAAACGAGGAGCAGCATTCTGAACCAGATGAAGTTTGTTGAGAAGTTTGTGAGGAAGATCAGAAAAAACAGAATTACAATAATCAATATGAGATGTAACAAGAGCACGTACAAGAATAGCAGTGCTATTGGCTGTAAAAAACAGGCATAGACGGCTAATATTATGTAGATGGAAATATGCAGATTGAGTGATATTATTAATATGCATTTCAAATTTTAAGGTACTATCGAGAATAACACCTTAACATGAGAGGAAGAAGAGAGCAGGGAATTATCAATAGTCCAAGAAATATAGTTACATTTGGCCAAAACAGTTTTAGTTTCTACCAGAAGAACCTCTGTTTTATCAGTATTTAAATTGTGAATGTTAGCAGACAACCAAGCAGTCAGAGAAAAGTGGCTGGAAGAGTGGAATCAGGCTTATAGACAGATAAAGCTGGGTGTCATCAGCATAACAGTTGAAATGAATATCAAATTTCCTAAAAATATCACCGAGAGGCATAATCTAAATAATAAATAGAAAGGGGCCTAAGACCGAGCCCTGGGGAACACCACTAACAACTGGGCAAACTTGTGATGTCGAATATTTTAACTGTACAAACCGAGTACGATCCGAGAGATGAGATTTAAACCAGGCATGTGGAATGCCAATGATACCAACTGATTTTTTTTTCATTGGTTACTTCTTTGAAAAATTGTATGTTTAAGAACTTTGAACTCTAATTAGGCACAGAACCTCAACGTCCAATGTTTTCACTACTTGAGTAGGACTCTGCTGCCTATGAAAGTTATGTTAGTCATGTCAAATAAAAAAAAATGTATAAAAAATAAAAAACATTTGCGTGTACTACTGATAAATATAATTACATTCTATTATCATTGGAATTTTTGAATATGACTCAATGCTAAAAAATATGGAAAACAAAATTGAGATAATAAACTCTTGGACAAACTGGCTAGAAAGTTAAAAAATGTACCAGCTTTCAAACCAGCTGGTCTGAAGGCCTCGCCATGTATGCATTTCGTACTTGTTTCTGCTGTGCTGTTTAGGTCTATTCTGCCTCCTGGGCACAATAGGACATTCACAGGGCACATTGCCCTCTAGTGGTCACTGCTATTCCAGACAGGCATTTTATGGAAGTTCTGCTCTTCCCCATGTGGCGCTCTCTCACAATGCTGGAGATCTTTGTGAAGAGGGACTTTTGAATTCCTGGACTTATTCGCTGGCCATCCCCTTCACCCAAATACAAAACTAAAAAAAAATTGAAAGATCTTCTGATTAAAAATAAATATCCAAGCAATTTTCTTTCTTAAAGTTAGGTTCTTGTCCATTGCGAAATAAAGGTTACAAAGTGCAGGGCCTAAGATGTGACACCATTGTTAGAAAATGCACACACCCCTCGAAAGGCAAACAGGAAGATGACACGGCGTGTAACCAAGGGAACATTAAACAAGCCAAAAGAATGCTTTTAAGAATGTCTGGTATGCTCGTTTTACACTTGCAAGTCATCCCCAAGAGTACAGCGCATCTTCTAGACTGCAAGCTGACCTAAATTTCATGATCAGATGATATGCACTTAGAAATAAGTAGTAAGGATTCTGACAGGAGCTGTACAACACTAACATAATAAATAAATAAATTACAACTGGCACGTCTGGAATTGGCCCCGAAAGAAACACAAGGAATCAAATGAGGTGCTTGAATTCTGGAGGATGTTACCAATGAATACTTCATCAGTAAAAACATGCAGTACTCTCTTGTTATGGTTCTAACACACAATTTTGAAAGATAAATTAAAATTCATAAAACTTACCTGTGACCAAAAATCCACACGTCCTTCTTCCAAAAGGTTCCACTTGTCACATTTATAATGTATGGGCGTATCAGGCAGTCTGTGTTTCTGAACCCTGTGATGGTCCAGACATCTTTCCAGTTCTCGTTCGCCTGTAACTGCAGCCCTCAGCAACTCTCAACAAGACAAATGAGTCATAAAAATGGTTGGATTTGCTATTGTGTATGGCTAAAAGAATCTTTACTAAGAGGCGCTGCTTTCGTTGATCGAGACACTGGAGCACAAGTGACAAAGCTGAGGGGGAATGTTGTAATGTGGCTCACATCTTGAGGACTTTCAGACCAGGGCTATGAGAGAGGACACAATAACACCACGTCTGAGGAGGACAGGAGGCTTAATCAAGTGTAATCTTTTCAATATCCGGCCATTCTTTTAGAGAACCATGCATGGGAAGCTAGTTAAATAACAACACATTATAATAAAGTAATTAATCCAATTTGTAAAAACAAAGAGATGGGCTTTGAATTTTTCTTGTAATCAAAATTTACAAGTAAAGGTTCTGAGGTTTTAGATTATAATCTGTTAAGGATATCCTGTTTATCTAATGAGAGGCAAAAACATTCCAAAGTTCTCCAAAACCGCTAGTATATTGAACATTTTATTTTTAAACAACATTTAATGCCTTCAATATTGTATATTCATACCCTGGCAGGTTTGTGGAGCACTCAAATCCTCAGTGATACTGTATTTCTCCATTTTTTTTAGGAATGTCCTGAATTAAGAACAGCTAACCCAAAATAAAATTCTTACTGCTATAAGGGTCCTATAGCGAAATCCACAAAAAATATCTACACCTCTGGGGTCTCGATTCATGACACCAATAACTGTATGCATTTCTGACTTGCTTGATTCTGCTCAAAATTTAGGGTCAGAAGGGCACTGAGTGCAAAACAGTAGCCAAACGTGGATGGGGTGCCAGACAGTGTGGCGCAGTGTCCGTAACATTGTGGGTTCAAATTTCACCACTGACACTTTGTGACCATAAGCAAGTCATTTCACCTGCTCCAGTGCTCCAGTTGGAAAAAGAAAAGAAATGGAAGTAACTATCTCAAATATTGTAGGTTGTCTTGGATAAGTGGGTGCCAGTTCACCACTGGGCAACATCCATCTTAATTAATTAAGAAAGACTGAAAATGCTGGGCTCTGTGAGACTCTGTATGTGAAATTTCATGGGGCAAAAATGAGTAGAAAAATACGCAACATGGTAAGGCACCATGGTAAGGCACATTTAATTAATAATATCTTTTGAGCTTTTTTAACTTCAATATTTTACTGAAATATTTTAGAAATATTACAGACCCAGTCTGGTGTCCACTTATAAAAGATGTATGTAAACAACTGTGTACTATACCCTGACCCCGAAAGTCACACTGTCTACATGTGCCAGCCCAAAATACAATAATCATGCTGTTCAGCAGAGTGGTGTCTGTTAAGTCTTTGACCAACTGCTATCATTCCTGCCAGGAGTTTACACCCCTTGTAGCCAAAACAGACTAGCTCAGACACAAGTGTAAAAGCAAAAAATAGTTTTGATTCATGGGAAACCCTTCTTAGGTAAGTGTTTCCCACTGCACCAAGCACAGATACAAAGCACAATAAGCACACAGCAATATTTTAGCTTCCTCTCTCTTTCAGTCACTTCTTTCCCTCCTCCACTCATTCTGGCCTACGTTGTCCTCCAGCTGTCGACTCTGGCTCCCCAAATGAAGCCAGTGGGCTTCTGTTATGTTGTACCTGGGAGTACTTCCTGTGGCCCGTTTGCATGCTCCAGAAGCACTTCCCTTGAAAGCCCAATGAAGTAGAGCACTGCAGTACCTGCAGCACCCCTGGAACCCAACAGGGCTAAGCCACCAATCTCCAACTCTGGGCATGCCCTGTGGGAATCTGAGACACCACTGCAATCCAGGGGGGCTGCCATCTAGCAATCTGGGAGAAATAATGCACTGTGCATGCTGTCTCCCCTGGTCATTTAACTAAGAAGGCATGCCAGCAGGGGCCCTTACCCACCCTACACAGTACAAGTGTGTTTAAACAGATGCATCAATAGAAGAATGAAAAGGCCCTGAGCTGCAGTGACAGAGAGTTTAAGAAAAACAGATTCACAAGTTTGTTTCTTGAGTGGTGGTGTTAAGACTATGCCCTTAAACAAGACATTCCGTGAGAAGTCCCTGAAGGTTGCTGAGGGTTGTATTGCTGTTACCGGGGTTCCCAGAAGGAGGTGTTTCATCTCACAGGGCACTCTGGATATCATTAAGAGGAGTTGCAGTGACAAACTTAATGGCAACTCCGGTCTCTACCAGGAACTGAGGAGGATGGCTGCAAGGCCTCTGAGGGCAGATAGGGAGCATTTGTTAGAGGAATATTTGAGCAAGTGACATACCATCCATAGTCTAGTGACCCATGTCCTGCTTAAAGAGTAATTGAAGCTTTACACACATCAGAATCTGTTCCTCAGACAGTCGCAATCAGGGTGGGTGATGGAATGGTCATTACAGATGACACTGCAGTTGTGATCCGCTGGGCTGGCTACTTTGAGCAGCCGTTTAAAGCTGAACTTCTGATTAGGGTGCTGGACATCTCTGGCTCCACGGTTCTTGAGGCTGATCCTTCAATTAGTTGTGAACCACCCAATCTCACTGAGATTGCACAGGTGGTGAACCAGCTGAAAATAGGGAAGGCTGCAGGGATCTGTGGTATCTGGGGTGAACTTCTCTAGGCTGGTGGTAAGGCTGTCCTCCTTGCATTGCAAGCAATCTTTGTTTCCATTTGGGAGACAAGAATCATCCCAATTGACTGGAAAACAGGACTTGTCGTCCCTATCTGGAAAGGGAAGGGTTATCGCATGGATTGCGGCAACCACAGATGTCATCCTCAGTTGAATCTGTAATCACTTGCTCACCTACCAGCAACTGGAGCAGTCTGGTGTTACACCTAAGAAGTCTACCATCAGTTGGTCTCATCCGTTACGGGAGATGGACATCTAAAGTGGAGCTCCATTAGCAGCGGCTTTACTTTTTCTCTTATTTCTTATTATTCCAAGGTATCCTGTATTTACCCAACCTGAGGAATTTCCACTACAGTATATAAACATGAGCAACAAGAAAGGGGATCATAAAGAAACGGAAAAGAAATCTAAAGCTACATCCAAGTCTAGACAGGCATTAAGTCCAAGTGCAAGTTACGGCCTTTCAGAGACTCCCGAGGACCCTGCTTTGCTGCATCGTCTCCTGTCAAGAGCTAAAATGGGAGCGAATGAGCAAGTGATGTAGGTCACGATAGCTCGCTGATTCCAGAAGATCACTTGAAACTGGAAATGGCCTTGCAGTCCACGTTTTCATCTACTCCTTGCGAGGCGGAACCATCGGCTTTAATAGGAATTGCCACTTCACCGGCGAAGCACAAAAGCCAAAATGATCGCAACAATGGCAATGGCCATAAAGGAGCTCAAGAAAGACATTCAGAAAAATATAAAGAAAGAAATAAATGGCTTGCTCAAGACAAACAAGAAGCTGCGGCTGGAGCTACAAGAGCTGCGGCTGGAGATGCAGGAGCTGCAGCTGGATAATAAAGACTTGGAAAAACGTGTATATAATTGCTTTGATGCAGCCTTTAAAGGTATGCTGGGAAAAATTGAGGAACACATTCAGGAAATGTGTTTAAACTGAGAGCACTTGCCGATCAGCTGGAAGACGTTAAGCAGACATTCATGACTCGAATTGAAACAGCCAGTGAAATTCGTAGCTGAACTACTCTCAAAAAGAATTGGAGAGGACTTTAAATCATACACCGAGATAGCAGCAGCTTATCGCATATGTGGATGAAATACCTCGAAATGTAGGACTCTTCTTGTGCGCTTCAAGAGATTACAATCTAAGTTTAATGTAATGTCACTTCTCAGACAGAAACAAGAGATTATATTTGAAAATAACCACATTCATATTTTCCTGATTTCTCACTCTCAACAGCTGTTAAATGTGCCACTATTTTCCGACATTAAACAGCAGTTATGGAAAGTCGATACCAGATACAGCTTCTTATATCCTGCCAAACTGAAAGTGGATATTCAAGACAAATATTACATCTTCACCACTATGGAGGAAGCAGAAAAAGAGTTAAGAAAGCTGATCCCGACACTTTTTTGAAATATGATCGTGAGTCGTATCCGTCATGGCATGACAAGAAGATATTACCTGCTGTCTGATCCACTTGTAATGATACTGGTACCATAATTACACATCCTTTTCTCTTCTTGGCCACTTTCTGTTTATGTTTTAATTACAAATATACATGTATGTGTGGAAGAAATTAAAGTAGTAACATTTTTCTTTTTTGTCTTTTTTTTTCTTTTTACTATTCTAAAGGAGTCAGTTTAACATCATACCCTTGGTTTATGGTTATTGTTATTATTGCATTAGGGTTTACTATGCTTATCCAGGGCCACTTTTTTAACACCATTCCCTGGGTTTACTATCATAACATTTCAAGACTGCTGAAGATTATATTTTATGCTTATAGTATTTAGACTTAATAGGCAATAGATATCTCTATTTTTAATCCTCAAACGCCGCTGCTGGGGAGCTTGTTTTGTTCTGGACATGCTCTGTCTCTAGGTATGTCAGAGGACTGGGACTTTGTGAAGTGGGGTCCAGCCTCATGTGGGAAGGCAAAAAATGGGGGGGGGGGGGGGGAGAACACAAGCTATATCTAATCTATCCTTTTAATCCTGGGACAGCTAACTTTGTGAGCTGGAATGTTAAAGGCCTGAATCATGAATTAAAGACAGAGAAAGTATTCTCTCACCTAAAAGGTCTAAATGGTAAAATAGTATTTTTACAGGAGACCCACTTATTAAACAAGGAACAGTTCCGGCTGCAAAAAGACTGGACTGGCCAAATGTTCCATTCCAGCTTTACAAAGAAAACTAGAGGTGTGGGAATTCTCATACATAGAATACTACTACATTTGTAGTATCAGATGTAGTATCTGATCCTGAAGGGAGATGTGCGATTGTCATGGGCAATTTATTTAACTGTAAAGTAATTTTGATAAATGTTTATGCACCAAATGTAGATGATAGGGAATTCATGCAAAATGTATTTGTATCCATTCCCAATGTGAACACTCATAAAATTATAATGACTGGAGATTTTAATTGTGTTTTAAATTCAGTCTTAGATAGGTCTCCTGTCACAGGGGTGATGACATCTAACACTGCAAAGACAATTACACAGTTTGTAACTGTCCACAACTTATCAGACCCCTGGAGGTTTCTGAACCCAAACTCAAGAACATATTCCTTCTACTTACCAGTGCATCATTGCTACTCAAGACTTATTTATTTCTTTATAGATAATGATTTCTCACCTATGATTAAATCTTGCAAGTATGACACTATTGTTATTTCCCGACCATGCCCCTCTGATCTTGGAGCTAAAATCATTATGCCCCACATACTCATCTCGCAGATGGCGTCTTAACCCACTTTTATTAGCAGACAAGAACTGTACAGAATTTTTATCAAAGCAACTCAGTTTTTTTCTTTAGACAAATACATCCTCAGAGGTCTCTGCAGGAATATTCAGGGAAACCCTGAAGGCCTTCTTAAGAAGACAGATTATTTCATATCTATCCCACAGAAATAAATTAGAAACCAAGTGAAATTACTAGAATAGATCACGAACATGCCAGGTGTCCAAGTGATACTCTTCATAGGAAAAGTCAGGCTCTGCATTCAGAGCTCAACCTCTTAACAACTAAAGAAACTGAACAACTAATTTTTAAATCAAGACATCATTACTATGAACATGGAGAGAAAGCTAATAAGCTCTTAGCTCAACAAATCCACAAGCAAGAAGTTCGCAATGCAATCCCAGCAATCACCAACACGAACGGAGACAAAATCATTGACCATAAAATTATAATGCACACATTTAGAGACTACTATAAATCCTTATATTTTACTGAGTTTAAAGAAGACAACACACAATCTAATGTATTCCTGGATGCATTACAAATATCACAAATAGATACTCTTAGTGCAGAGGAATTGGATAAACCTTTGGTGCTATCTGAAGTGACTTTATAGCATCTAGTAATTCTGAATGGGAAAGCAGCAGGCCCTGGTGGCTACCCTGTCGAATTTTATAAGAAATTTTCCATTCAGCTAGCTCCCCTCTTATTAGCAATATTTACAGAAGCTAGAAACAATCAAATTCTACCTCAAACTTTTCGCCAAGCATTAATCACTCTCTTTCCTAAATAAAATAAGGACTTATTACAAAGTGCATCATACAGACCAATTTCACTTCTGAATAATGATGTTAAGATACTCTCCAAAGTCCTAGCTAGAAGGATGGAGAAAGTGCTGCCTTCAGTAATATCACAAGATCAAACTGGATTTATTAAAGGCTAACACTTAGCTTCCAATCTTCGATGCCTGTTTAATGTAATATATTCACCCGCAAAGTCAAACACCCCAGCGATGATATTATCATTGGATGCAGAAAAAACATTTGATATGATTGAATGGAACTACCTTTTCACTACATTAGAGAAATTTGGGTTTGGCCTGAACATTTGTGCATGGATCAAACTACTGTATGCCAACCAAGAAGCTTCAGTATTTATTAACAACATTTGTTCAGACTACTTTAAACTAGAACGTGGTACCAGACAAGGATGCCCCTTGTCACCACTATTTTTTGCAATCGCCATTGAACCACTAGCAGTTCACTGTCGAAATGCTTATCAGATAAAGGGGATTATCAGAGAATGACTTGAACAGAAAATTTCTCTATATGCAGATGATATGGTACTATATTTATCAGACCCACAATATACTGTGCCTGCAGTCCTAACAGCACTAACAGAATCTCAAAAGATTTCTGGTATCAGAATTAATTTGAATAAAAGTGTGCTCTTTCCAGTGAATTCTCAAGCTTACAATATTAGATTGGACACCTTTCCTTTAATCATTGCAGATCAGTTTAAATACCTAGGGGTAAACATCACAAGTAAACATAAAGCTCTTTATCAACAAAATTTCGCCATCTGTATGGAAAAAATTAAGCAAGACTTGCATAGATGGTCAACCCTTCATCTCACTCTAGCCTTGGATAATTAAAAATGTTAAGATGAATATCCTTCCTAAGCTTCTCTTTTTATTTCAAAATATTCCAATATAATAATTTTTTAAGAAATTAGATTCAACCATAACCTCATTTATTTGGAACTTAAAACATCCACGTATCCAGAGTGATTCTACAAAGACCTAAGACAGAACGTGGCATGGCTCTACCCAACTTTCAGTTTTATTACTGGGCAGCAAACATACAAGCTATAAAAACCTAGACACAAATAAATGTACATACACAGGCTTGGTGTTTATTGAAATAGAATCCTGCAGTACTTCTTTATATTCCCTGCTTTGTGCCCCAATAAATGCAAGTTATCGCCAATATACTAATAACCCAATTGTGCTTCACTCACTCAGAATATGGAACTAATGTAGAAAGCATTTTAAGATGGAGAATCTTTTATCTGTGGCACCTCTGCATGAGAACCACCTTTTTCAACCCTCGCAAACATATGCAGTTTTTAATATCTGGAAAACATTTGGGATTAAATTGCTTAGAGATCTTTATATAGACAACATCTTTGCATACTATGAACAATTACATTCCAAATTTAACTTTCCAACAACACATTTCTTTCACTATCTTCAAATTAGAAACTTTCTTAAACAGAACCTGCCCGATTTTCCTCATCTCCCACCTTCCTCTGTGCTGGAAAAAATATTGCTCACTTTCGAGCACTCAGACAGCATTTCTGCAATATATAAAATTATTTTACAGTCCTTCCCTTTCAAAGATCTAAGAGGACAATGGGAAAAGGATCTCTCACTCAACATATCAGAAAAGGAGTGGAAGGCAGCAATGCAGAGAATTCACTTGAGCTCCATATGCACAAAGCATACAATTATTCAACTCAAAATTATATATCGAGCACATCTGTCTCACTTAAAATTGTCCAAAATGTTTCCAGGGCAAGATCCAACCTGCGAACTCTGAAATTGAGTTCCAGCCTCACTGGTTCACATGTTCTGGGCCTGCGGCAAATTAACATCATTCTAGACAAATATGTTTAAGTGCCTTTCAGACAGCCTTGGTGTCACAATCCCTCCTAATCCATTAACAGCTGTGTTTGTTGTACTCCCAGATGGGCTTAAAGTGGAGAAGGACAAACAAACTGTGATTGACTTTACTACACTATTGGCACGCAGACTTATCCTGCTCAACTGGAAGAATCCTAACTCTCCTCTTTTAAGTCAGTGGGTAACTGATGTTTTATATCATTTGAAATTGGAAAAAATCAAATTCTCACTTAGAGGATCTGTGCAGAACTTTTTCAAAACCTGGCAGGATCTAATCAATAATATTTTAGAATAAGCTCTTAAAGCACTGAGGAAGCAGATTCTCTCCCCATTTCTTTTTCTTCTCCATTTATCTTTATCCGCTTATTAAGCTCATCAGTTTACTTATTTTTGTTAGCTTTAAGTTTTACTCTGTTGGCCATGCTCTCTTTCTCTGGGGTTGATTTGTTTTCAATCCTATTTTTTGTAAAAATTAATCTCTTTGTGTGGAATGATTACAATAAAATAAAAAAATAAAAAATAATAGAAAAAAAAAAGTTGTCTACCATTGACCGCATCCTGACACTGAGGGTTCTCATGGTGTGCAAATGCGAATATCAGCCGAGACTCTTTGCAGGCTTTGTCGATTTAAAGCGTTCAACTCAGTTGATCGAGCTGCCATGTGGGACATCTTGAGACTTTGCAGGATCTCCCTGAGGTTTCTGGATATCAAGGGTGGTCTGTACACTGGTACTTTGAGTGCTGCGCGCAGAGTGGAGGCAGAACCTCTGCGTTTTCCCATTTGATACAGGGGTTTGTTAGCTGTGTGTTCTTGCTCCAACTCTGTTCCATGCTTGCATGGACTAGGTGTTGGGCAAGGTTGTGAGGTCCAGTGGCTGGGGGGTATCTGTTGGTGTAGAAAGATTCACTGATCTTGACTTTGCCGACGATGCTGTGATCTTTGCAGAATCAACAGAAGCTCTGATCGGGGTGCTCGAGAGACTGAGCGAGTGTCCTGATGAAAACCAAGATCCAGGCGTTTGGTGACCTCTTAGGCACAGCCATCAGCAGTGTGTCGGTCTGTGGAGAAAATGTCCACTTCATTGAGAGGTTTACTTACCTTGGCAGTGACATTCACGTCTCTGGTGATTCTTTCTATGAAGTCAGTAGATGAATTGGGAGAGCATGGAAGGGTCATGAGGTCACTGAATATGGGTGTGTGGTGCTCCTGATATCTTTACAAAAGGACAATGGCCCAAGTCTTTGAGTCCTGGTGCTTTCTGTTTTGTTATACGGTTGTGAGACATGGACACCATCCAGTGACCTGAGACAAAGACTGGAATCTTTCAGTACTGTGACTTTATGGAGAATCCTTGGGTACCACTGGTTTGACTTTGTGTAGAATGAACGGTTGCTCATGGAGTCCTGAATGAGGCACATTACCTGCATTGCGAGTGAGGGTCAGTTACGGCACTACGGCCATGTGAAAGGATTCCACGAGGGTGATCCTCATTGTTTAGCACCCGAGCGGCTGCACCAGGTCAATGGGACGCCCATGTATCCCCTGGTTGCAGCAGATAGATGGTCATTTCCATGAAGGGGGCAACTGGAACCAGTGTCTGCTTGGGGGTTTGCCAACCAGGTTTCATCATGTGCTGGGAAAGGCAACATACTGTACCAGTACATGCTCCCCAACCTTACCTGACCTATATACCATATGTACACTTACATTAACTTTAATCATTAATTTTAAAGAAACTTTACAAATCTTTGACTTAGGGCCACAATCCTCATCGGGGTTCTGGAAGTCCAAACAAGACCCTGGCATACCTGCATCAGCTCCTCCACACCAGTCCATAACAGTGTCACTTGGCTTGCTGGGGTTTGCCTTGTTCACCTACTGTGGCAAGACACAATTCCAATCTAATCTTTAAATCTGTTGATGACGACACCACAACCACCACAGACTGACAACCAACTATAATCATATGGCTTACAGTGAAGGGGTTTATGTGCTCACTCAGTGGTGCTGGGACAACAGTCTTGCTCTTAATGACAACAGAAACAAGGTGCTGATCAAAGACTTCAGGAAGAAGGAGGCAGCCTACACTCTAATCTACTGTACATCTGTGGTATTATCTGTAGAAGGAAAGCAGCTTTAAATTTCTGTGTATCTGTATCTGTGATGACAACATCTCAAGCTGTTAGTAAAGCCGCCTTTATTTCTTGGACGTCACAGGAAAGCTGAGTAGCTCCATCAAGGCTCATCAATGTTTATATGTGCCCATCTGAGGCTATTACTCACTGGTGTCATAATCCAGCTATGGCACTGGTTTAGCTCAAGACGGCAAAGCACCACAGTGAGTGGCAACATAGGCACAGAACATTTCGGCCACACAGCTCTTCCTGTACTGGACATACATAACACACAATACCCTAGAAAAGCAAACAGTGTTACAAAAGACCTCAGGCCATTGTGGACAGTCACTTCTTTCTCTTTCCCATTCTAGCAAATGGTACAGGGTCATTAAAATTCATATCATGAGATTCAAGGACAGTTTTAATCTTTATGTCGTAGAGCTACTCAACAGACACTGAATGACAGCTGAATGAGTGTACCTCAGGGGTCCTCAATCACGGTCCTGGTGGGCCACAGTGGCTGCAGGTTTTTGCTCCAACCCAACTGCTTAATAAGAAGAACTTATTGCCCAAGTAACAATTATGCTCCACTTTAGTTGTCTCACTTGTTAAGATTTTGAAACCTTATTGCTTACTTTAGTGTTAATCAGCTGTTTTCTTGGTTTTTAATTGGTCCTAATTAGCAACATACAAATAACAAAAGGGACCAGCATTTCTCCAGTTGGCTTGTTACCATTTACACCTGTGCGTATTTATCATGTACTATTGGGTTTAATTAAACACTTGGAAGGAAAGTAAAGAGAAAAAAGTGAAGGACTGAGAATTACTCCTCCATTTTAGCCTTCAAATCATTTGGATGATATCCTTAGAAAGAGGAAGAAAATTTAGGATATGACAATTACCTGACATAACAGAGTTAAAGCACTCACAAGCCATGAAATTAAATTATTGGCAAGAATTGCTTTCTAATTAAGCAAACAGGTTAGAACAAAAACCTGCAGCCACTGCGGCCCTCCAGGACTGTGATTGAGGACCCCTGGTGTACCTGATGTGTATTTCTTGCGTACATCATCTGAGGTTGTATTAATGTATGGGTATGCATTGTGTGGTGGTGAAATTGTCAACAGACTGAAGGAAACAGTCAGGTTAAAATTGTAGCATACTATATATCCCTATTGCAATAATTCTGAACTTGAAATTGAAAATATTTTCGTTCATGAAGTTAAGTAAACAGACTTTAGGTCAGGTAAAGAAGACAGTAAACTAATTTAACTAATGTTGCCTTTTTTAATTTCTTATTTTTGTCTTTTATTTTTCTTTATTTTGTAAAGCACTTTGAGCTACTCTTTGTATGAAAATGTGCTATATAAATAAATGTTGTTGTTGTTGTAAACATGAAGTATAGGACAATGTGTGTTCTATCATATTAATAAAACTACTCTGTTGATCCAAGAAAACATAAGTGAAACACTGATGACAGAAGACTTACACTCTGACAGAACAGGACAGGAATAATTGGAATTAATTACAAATTAGCTAAATAACAGCTGTAAAAACATAAAATGATGTAATTGAACAAAATGTATGTGTGTAAGTACAGAAAATAGGACAGAATGATCAAACTTGTTTGTGTTTTGCGTACGTGACAAAAAGCATATATACTTTCTGGAAGTTTTCTTTCAATGATGTGTGTGACAAGAAAATATACCTTTAGGGTAAAGACTTTACCAATTGGAATAATACAAAATGAGTCAGGACGCTATTTTTATTGCTTACATGGTCAATGATCAGGAGACTAGAAAGGTATAAAAGAGCAAGGATATCTGCGCTCGAGGCAGATGAAGTGCGGTGTCCTAGGACTGTATTTCTCTGTCATTTTACCCTTGTCTGGTATGTATCAATAAAAGGTTTTTACTAATTTTAATTTCTTCTCTGTCTTCAGTCACAAAAAAGTGTCCACAGTTTTTTGGCGCCCGGACGTGGGGCAAGAGACGGCCGGTCGACTCCTCCAGCGAGACCATTTCAGTGATCCGTCTTACCAGCGGACTGCCGTCAACTTGAGCTCCGGCAGCAGAGCATGCAACTCCGGCAAAAGTTAGGACTGCCCTGTCCTGAAAGAGTTCTTGCGTGAGGAGCCCCTGGTCTCCTCTTTGCTACATCCACAGTGACTGAACGGATTTCCAGACAGAGCTTGCACACTTCCAGGCTGGGGTAAGCACCGGGGAATTTCCGAACATTTTTTTATTTTCTAAATTACGGGAGGGCGAGTTTCCTGTTGACCGTCTAGTCATATTCATATCTCAACGGGTTGCTTAAGGTGATGGAGACTTGACCCAAGCAGTTTGACACATACGAAAGGTCTGACGAAAGGATACTGGCCTCACCCATATCCTAGACTCGGCTGGACGTATTGATGTAGTATTCTGCTGAACCGAATCGGACACGAAGTCACCTGAGCTGGAATCCGGGGATGTGAGCGGACAGGCTAACGGGACGAGTAACGGGGTGGTATATATATATATATGGAAACATAAACAGAAAAAGAGCACAGATTGCAGGTTTGCTGTTAGGACGGAATAATAAATCTACATACTAATAGGAATACCGTGTTCTCCTGGGAACTGGGACAGGACCGATAGTTGTGTGTCTCCCCTTGGGACTAAAGAAGGGAACAGTAAGGGAATAGTGAGTGGCACACTTAATACCTCGCTGATTCATACGTACAAGGGATTAGGCGAATCAGTATATAGTTGGAAAATTAAATACAGGACCCGGGAAGAGCAAGGGGACATAATGGGAACTTATAACAGTAAGCCTGTTAATCGCCGCACAGGGGGATCAAAATCATTAACGCTGGAAGAATTATTTTCGGAGGATCAACAGACGCCCCGTAAAAATGGGTCTCCTAGGAAATTTATAGAAAAGAAGACAGGTTTAGATTTCAAGAAGGCATGTAAGAAATGGAATAGACAGAGTGGTGGGCATTGGCCGATAGAGGGGACAGGAGATGTAAGTGAAATACAGGAAGCTAGGAAGATCCTGTGTAGGAATAAGCAGGGTTGTTATAATAGTGGACCGTATCGAATGGATATGTTCGATAGATGGGAATTAGTAATAAAAGACAGAAATTTAGAAGCAGTACAGAAACAGAATGAATTGTTGCGGGCAAATGAGGGAAAGGCTAAAAAGGAGAAAGAGGAATTACTAATTACATTACAGAAAGTTCAGACAGGCACTGAACCACAGGCAGACGGGAGGAAAAGGAAGAATAATCCAAATAAAGACCCCCTTTATCCTATTATTTTTTCCCCTCCTCAGTACCAACCTCAGGCACCTCCATTATCCCCTCCTCTATCCCCCATTCCGACTGCCCCCCCCCTACACTACAACTGGCAGAAGTTTCCCCCGATGATCCCCCAGGCACAGATCACTATGACCCACCCCGTACTAGACACTTGCCCTTTAATAGAAGGTCCCAATCCCCATTATAACCCTGCCCATCCAGCCGGACCCCAAAATCCCACAACAGTTATGATAAATCGGAACTGGGACATCCAAGAACTAAAGGATGTCGTGAATGCACTTCCAGATCCAAAGGAAGTAGGAGGACTAAAATTTGTTGAACAACTTGATCAGTTAGATAGCATGTATAAGCCTAACGCTGCTGAATGGACCCAGGTACTTCGTCGAAAGCTTGGGACCACATGGGCCACTGTTTGCAGGGGTGTCCGCAATGACGTTCCATGGGTATGGAACCCAGCTTTAACTCGAGGACAGGGGATTGGTGGAGAAGGCGAATTTAACCCACAATGGGAGGCGTTGAGACAAAATATTACAGAAAAATATAAAAAAGGAACAGACTGGTCCCTTATTTCTGCTGCAAAACAAAAGAGAGACGAGACGGTTGATGAATGGGCACATAGGATTCAAGACCTTATGGCTAATCACTCGGGCTTGGAAAATGTTGATGACCGCACCCGAGCTGCAGTTCCACCTTTTGTTTCCGGTTTGCGCCTTGATATACAAAACAAGGTCCGCACTTCCTGTATTGAGTGGGAAAGTGCCGTGTTTGATGAAGTCAAACGACATGCTGAACATGCTGAAAAACAAACTAAGCAGAAGGAATCGGACTCTCATGCCAAATTATTGGCAGCACAGATGAACTATTATACCAGGAATACTCCTGACCGAGGCCGAGGATATGGCCTTAGAGGAAGGGGACGAGGACGAGGAAGAGGACGAGGTGGTTTTGGAGCTCCTCCTGCTGACCACAATAACAATCCTTTTATTCCCTCTCCCTTTAATCCCAATGTTAATTCCTACTCTTGCTACGCCTGTGGTGAAACTGGACATTTTCGTCGGGAGTGCCCTCACAGACAGCAACAGCCCCCGCCTCCCCCTATTCCACCTGTTTTTTCTGACACCCCTGACCAACAATACTGGCCATAGGAAAACGCAGGGACCTCCAGCCACTCTTTTCAACTACCTTTGCTCACCCATAATTCAGAGACTGATCCTTTACTGACATTGTTCATTGATGGCACTGAGACTATTTTCTTAATCGACACTGGTGCCACTCGATCTACCCTCTCGCTGGCAAAGGTCCCTGCCTCGAACGAGACTGTTACTGTGCTTACTGCTTCTGGACAACCTCACCTTCTCCAAGTATCAAAACCTCTTCAAGTCCAGTCACGTCCTGGCGGACATACCTTACTACATCGTTTTCTTTTAAATCAGCTCTGTCCAGTTAACCTTTTAGGAAGAGATCTCATGACAAAACTTTCTCTTTCTATTTCTATGACTGACAAAGGTTTTTTCTGTTCTACCCCCAAGTTGTTGTGTCAAATTGCCCCTTACCCCAAACCCTCTTTTGCAGCTTGGACTTTAAATATTTCCCCACACACCATTCTCCTCAAAGCCCTACACTCTTTTTCCCCCTGTCTCTTTCCCAATTTACAGGCCCCTGACATTTTACACTGTACTGCCCAATACTTCCCTATAGAAGTAGACACCCCCTGGCTAGAATCTTTCCTTACTTCTGGTACTCGCCCCGAAACCCTTCACATCTCCTGTGTTTTTATTTCATCCACAAAGGCAGCTGCTTCTGTTCATCTTACATGCTCACAACATATATTTTATCTTGGCGGCTCAGTGCCTCATATTTCCTTAGCTAAATCACGCACTGTTAAATGGGGGAAAATAGGACCATGGGTAGAACAATGCCTTAAAAGAACAGACTGGTTACAAGTTACTCCAGGTATTTTTGATACTCCTGACCGTTTAATAACTAAAGTGGTGCTTCAAACTGATTGTTTAGTACATCGCGCTTTGTGCCGTCCTTCCTCTTTTGCTTGTTCATTGCAAACCACTTTCCCTTCTTGGCACTTTCCCTTCTTGGCTCTCTATGCTCCCTGATTCACTATGGTCCCAGGGAAAGAATGATTATGGAAGGATAGCCCATTGTGAGCCTCTGGTGATCCACCCGAAATCCTCCTTCCGCCCGCACCGTGCCCAATATCCTCTGTCTCCCGAAGCAGAGGCTGGCATCTCCGCCATACATTCCGATCTCGTCAAACGCGGTGCTATTATTCCAATTGAATACTCTCCAGTCAATTCCCCCATTCTACCTGTAAAAAAGGCTGACGGTTCATGGCGTTTCGTACAAGACTTGCGACAAGTAAATTCTGCCATCTTCCCTAGGGCCCCTATCGTCCCTAATCCTTCCACTATCCTCTCTACTATCCCTCCTTCCGCTCGGTACTTCTCCGTTATTGACCTAGCTAATGCTTTCTTTTCTATTCCTGTACACCCTGATTCTCAATTTTGGTTTGCTTTTACTTTCCAAAACCGCCGTTGGACATGGACCGTCATGCCTCAGGGATACACTGAAGCCCCTTGTGTATATGGACAAGCTCTTGCCCAAAATTTAGAAGGCTTTTGGCCGGACAGAGGTAGTACATTGATACAGTATGTAGATGACATAATGATATGTAGCGCTACGGAAGATGATTGTACAAAAGATACCCAGAAATTGTTGCTGTTTTTGGGGGACAATGGCCATAAAGTTTCTAAAGTTAAGCTGCAGCTAATCAAAACAACTGTAAAATATCTAGGTCATGACATTACGTATGGAACAAGAGCTCTCTCTAGCGATCGCATTACAGCCATCCAAAATCTTCCTAGACCGGTCACAAAACAACAGGT
Source organism: Erpetoichthys calabaricus (assembly GCF_900747795.2). NCBI lineage: Eukaryota > Metazoa > Chordata > Cladistia > Polypteriformes > Polypteridae > Erpetoichthys > Erpetoichthys calabaricus. Next base: position 74,629,290 of record NC_041407.2, read on the forward strand.
TATGTCTGTTTTAGGTATTCTGGGCTACTGCAGACAGTGGGTTCTAAATTTTACTGAAAGAGCACAGCCGTTGCAACAATTGGCTAATACTCCTGGCATCCCCCTTTCTGGCCAGGTCCAATGGAATGAACAGGCTGAGAAGGCTCTCTGTGAACTAAAAACTGCTCTTCTATCTGCGCCCGCGCTTGGTTTGCCTGATCATTCTCGTCCATTCACTTTGTTCGTGGACGAAAAGCAAGGATTTATGAATGCAGTACTGACGCAACAACATGGAGATAAACAAAGACCGGTGGCTTATTTTTCTAAAAAACTGGATCCAGTGGCCGCAGCACTTCCTCCGTGTCTTCGTGCTGTGGCTGCAACAACAGAAGCTGTATTAGCAAGCACGGATGTAGTTCTCATGAGCCCCCTAACAGTTAAAGTGCCTCACGCTGTACATTCTATCCTAGTACAAGCCAAAATTTCACATCTCACTACTGCTAGGGCAATACACTATCAGAATGTACTCTGTACTTTGTCAAATGTTACAATTGAAAGATGCTCCACTTTAAATCCAGCCACTCTTCTCCCAATTAACAACGAAGGAGAACCACATAATTGCCATGATGAAATAGCAAAGGTTGTAAAACCTAGAGTAGATCTACAGGAAACACCTATAGAAACTGGAGAAATGATTTTTGTGGATGGATGTTCCTTGCGATTGAAAAATGGAGCACCCTCAACCAGTTACACAGTGGTCCAAGGGGACCGCCTGCTGGAAGCAAATCGAATTTCATCAAGCTTGAGTGCACAAGCAGCTGAACTCGTAGCACTCACTCGAGCATGTCAGCTGTCTGAAGGGAAGATCGTAACAATTTATACGGATTCCAGGTATGCTTTTGGAGTCTGCCATGATCATGGAGCACTATGGAAACTAAGGGGATTTAAGCCCAGTACTGGCAAACCCATCCAACATCAGAAATTGATTGAATCCCTTTTAGAAGCTATAACCAAACCATCGAAGCTAGCGATTGTTAAATGTCAAGCTCACACAGGAAAACAGGATCCTGTTAGCAAAGGAAATGAATTAGCTGACCACTTTGCTAAAGAGGCTGCATATAATAAGACACCAATTTCTTTATTCCAACAGAGAAATGACCAGGACCCTGATAATCAAATTATTTCTTTACAGAGTGCAGCCACGGATATCGAAAGGAGAAAATGGTCCAAAGAAGGGTCCCTCTCTGATGGAGTCTGGACTCATAAACACACTAACAAACCTTTTCTCCCAAAAGCCTCTTTCCCAGGAATGGCAAAAATCGCCCATGGCCTCGATCACGCAGGTAGAGATGCCATGGTTCGAGATGTTGAAAAACATTGGGAAGCTGTAGGTTTCTCTACATATGCAGAGCAATTTTGCAGACGCTGTGCAATATGTCAAAAATTTAATGTGGGAAAAGGTACCCAGGTAAGTCCCGCCGTTACCCCTAATCCAATGGGTCCGTTTGAACACCTCCAAATGGATTTCATTGAACTAACCCCGTCTAAAGGGTACCGATATTGTCTTGTGATTGTCGATGTGTTCTCCCGATGGGTAGAGGCTTTCCCTTCAAAACACAACGATGCCAAAACAGTAGCTAAAGCACTAATTAAAGAGATTATTCCAAGATGGGGTATCCCTCAAAAGTTACAAACAGATAATGACACTCATTTTGTGAACTCCGTTATAAATGAATTAACCCCCTGGCTCCAAATTAATGTGCACCATTATTGTAAATACCATCCCTAAAGCGGAGGCATCGTAGAACGATGCAATGGCACTTTAAAAGCTAAACTCGCAAAAATTTGTGAACAAACTAATTTATCATGGCCGGATGCACTACCCTTAGCTTTAATGGGACTAAGGGGACGGACACACCGACAACTGGGACTATCGCCGTTTGAGATTCTGACCGGACATCCCATGCCCATTGGCATGGTTGTAGAAAATGTGAATTTGCATACTGTGGACAATGATCTTCTCTCTAGTCTTGCAGGTCTCCGAACCTCGTTGAAGGAAGTCCACCAGCAGGTTAATCAAGCCTGGAGGACCAGCCCACCTTCTAAGGATTTACCAATTCCCTTGGGCACCTGGATCCTGGTTCGAGATACTCGGAGGAAACTCTGGCATCAGCCTAGGTGGAGAGGACCATTCCAAATTCTTCTATCCACACCACATGCCGTGAAAGTTGAAGGACTGCCTGCCTGGATCCACGCATCGCATTGCAAGAAATGGCTATCTTAAAAATACTTTTTCTGTTGACTGTTACCCGCACCCTCTCATGCTACCCAAGGATGGGTGGTGATCTCTATCTAAGTACTTTGCCGCCTCTATGGAAAGGGCATATATGCTACATGAGGAGCACATGTCTCGTATAGCTTCTTCCATTTTCTCCTCCCCATCCCCCCCCCCCCCCCCTCATCAACCATTTCAATTTAATTCTACTGCCCACATCATTTTGTTCAAAAAGGGAGGAGTGTAAAAACATAAAATGATGTAATTGAACAAAATGTATGTGTGTAAGTACAGAAAATAGAACAGAATGATCAAACTTGTTTGTGTTTTGCGTACGTGACAAAAAGCATATATACTTTCTGGAAGTTTTCTTTCAATGATGTGTGTGACAAGAAAATATACCTTTAGGGTAAAGACTTTACCAATTGGAATAATACAAAATGAGTCAGGACGCTATTTTTATTGCTTACATGGTCAACGATCAGGAGACTAGAAAGGTATAAAAGAGCAAGGATATCTGCGCTCGAGGCAGATGAAGTGCGGTGTCCTAGGACTGTATTTCTCTGTCATTTTACCCTTGTCTGGTATGTATCAATAAAAGGTTTTTACTAATTTTAATTTCTTCTCTGTCTTCAGTCACAAAAAAGTGTCCACACAGCCCAGAAGGCTTAACATGACAATTCAATGTAGTACTCTATCTGCTTGGTTCAGTTATGTGAAGCACTGACCTCTAACTAAAAAAAGAGCAGAAAAGCTTCTGCTTGCCCCACAGTTTCCATCCACCACTTCAAACCAGCTCACTTACTCAAGTATTTATTATACTATACTATACTATACTATACTATACTATACTATGTGTACCAACCCAGCCACAGGGGATGCACAAACCAGTGTGTTTCTTCGTGCTGGTCCCAAGCCCGGATAAATGGGGAGAGTTACGTCAGGAAGGGCACCACTTCTTTAACAGTTGTAGGGGTTGGGCTTTGGTGCACATTTTATACTTTTATTGTTGAAAATTGAACTTCACAAGCATTGATTCATTTCTATTATGACTTCTCTAGATTCAATGTCCAGTCCAAGAATACACTGCAGTTTACAGAAAGTCACCTGTGACTGCTGTTCACCCAACCTCTTCGACTGCCTGCCTGACATTATACACTGTTGCACATTTGAGAATACAACACGAACATGAAAGCGATGAGATTTTTAAGTGTGTAGTCATCTTTCTGATACTACACACCCAACTTTCTCGTGGATCACAATCAATCAGTGCAACAATAATATTTACTTGCAGAGGGCTCGGTCTCACACTTTGGGAACAGCAAATGGATAAAGGGCACTGGACACTCCAGGAAAGCATATTGCATTTCTCCATATGCACTTTAATTAAACCAGTTCTCCTCGCTATTCTATACTTTATATTATATATATATATATATATATGTATATATATATTAAATATATATATATATAATCCCTGTGTGCGTCCAGGTGTCCGTGTGTGGGTGTCTTCTGGTGAAATGCGCATGCGCGGGGCACGGTGCGATGCGCGATATTACTGTCAGAGAAAGTTAGAGGCATTTTACGGAAATACAAGCCAGTATTACTGCGAGAGGAAATTAAAGGTACACAATACAGTGACGCATATTACAGCCACATACAAGCCAGTATTACTGTCAGAGGAGATTAAAGGCATATTACCGACGCGCACGCCTGTATTACCGCCAGAGAAAATTAAAGGTATATTACGGACGTACAAGACAGAGGACGTACAAGACAGTATCCTTCAATAAGGGCGCGCACAGGCATCCTTCAATAAAGCCGCGCACAAAAAGGCGAGCCTCAAAAGGGCGACCTCAATTGGGCGCAGCGAATAAAGGCGCGCGTAAATAAAGATCTGCACCTTTGTTGCTCTTCACATATTCCAGAGCTATTTGAACTAAATTATCTACGAACGCCTTTATTCGCCGCGCTCAATTGAGGTCGCCCTTTTGAAGCTCGCCTTTTTGTGCGCGCCCTTATTGAATAGAGCCGTACAAGACAGTATTACTGTCACAGAAAATTAAAGACACACAATACACGGTGGCAGCCCACGAAGAACGGTCAGCTCAGCAAGTAAACATCAACAAAAGAAAGGCTGAAAGAAAGAAAAATACGAACAACAAAAAGAATGAGGTCAAAGTCCCTTGCCATTTAATATAGACTGTTCCTACTAATGTTTATGCACTACTGTTCTAGCGCCCGTTGTTGTAACAGGCTAAATGACTAGTTTGAATATAAATGATAATCAAACTGATTAGAAAGAGAGCAAGTTTATAGGGTCATTATTGTCACCAGCAATGCTTTGGTGAATTTCACAATCATTTTTCGTAGCAAATTTGCTGGGTTTGCTGGTGACCGTGTTCACAGAATTTTTTCCTGAAAATTTGTCATACAGCTGGTGTTTCAGAAAATACTTAGTAGATAAAGAAGAGTCTTGAGCCATTGATATTATGAACTCCAAACATGGACATCCTTCAGTGAATCCAGTGAATTCATGAAGGCCAGTGAATGGCATGTAAACAGTACAGTTCCCTAGAACTGAGTTTCTTAAACTTTTTGGGAGAGCGGAGCCCCATGTGAAAAAAGTTCAATCTGTGGAACCCCAAATAAAAAAAAAGAATGAGTTATCTGAAAAAATGTGTTAATCAAAAAGAAAATTACAAATATATGCAGTTACAAAATAAGGTTATGCTAAAAGATGTAACAGTAAAAATCATGTTTTAAGCATGATGAATGTAAATGAGATTGCATGACACAAATTATCAATATTTGGCATAAGGTTTGTTAACGAGAGCCTTAACGTATGTGTCATATTTAACCAATTTTGATATTTTGTTTAGTTTGCAGTTACAATCAAATATCAACTTTCACATAAGCATGTTGAAGCAAACTGGAGTAGGATCCTAAATGCGTGCACATTTAAAAGTCCACATTCGATATAATTTTTACCTAAAATGTATGAAGAAATAAACTTATCTTCAAATTTAATACAACATCCGAGGAAAGATCAATCAACATATATATTTTTAATTCACTGATGGATCATTTTTCACTTGTTAATTAGGATTCAATGGACCCAGCATCCACAAAAAAAAACCTTTGCTTCATGCCTATTATAAGTCTTCAAATTTAACTAATGACATTTTATAAATGATTGATCACAATAAGTTTCAGATGATACAAAGAATTGTAATTTTCAATTCCCGTTTCTTACTCGTTATTTTGGTCAGTTGTTAAAGAAGTTGTTTTCCATTCTTTGTACGCAGAGTTTCATTTTCTTCTTTGGGTCATCTATTTTTATTATAACTGACAAATATTGTTTTGTGTGTTCCCCGAAGTGACAAGCTGAACTTTTTCAAAAGCTGACATACTGTATGTCTGAATGGTAACATAACTTCATAAGTTCTGATGAAGAACTATTTGATAGGAATATAAAATTATTTTTGCCCTTAGATCATCACAAAGCCTTTTAGAAATGTAACCACAAAAAAAAAAATCAGCAAACATTTTTATTTAATAATAATTTTTAAAAAATCTAACTTGAGTTGTTTACTCCTGTTAGCAACAGAAGAAAAAAAAAATAACCACAATAATATTAATACATTATTTTACTTAATGCACACAACTACATGGCGGTGACAATTGCAACACTGAATGCATCACACAACAGGGACGTTTAGTAAATAATACGTCAGGCAGCGAAACCTCTTCCTTCTGCTTTAAGTGAGCATCAATCAGGGAGGCCAGAAACACATTCAGTGTTACGTCAAATTCAGGCTATTCATTGCTCACTGGAAATTCATATTTAATAGATACCAGGTTAGAAGAAATTAGACTTTTTATATGTAAACGGTTATCAGAGAACAAACCAGCTTAACCAAACATCCCCCCTCCATAGCCCCATGATGCTCTGCAAGGCTTGTGTGGAATCACAGAGCTGTAGCAGCCAAAGTTGGATAAGAGTGTCACTACGCGATCTGTCCTACCTGCTCAATTTGTGCTGTGCATGTGTGAATAATTTAGGTCATATAAACGAATACATGATATCATCAGATGGATTTACATCCCATTTGGAAATAAAACTTCCCTCAACATCTCATGATCTGAACTGTGCAGATACGAAACTCGGAGTAAATTAATTTGAGGGGTACATTAGCTGACAATAAAGAGAATATTGAGAAAACACTTTGCAGTTCAGTATAGATTCATTGTATGTTTCGTCTTCACTGCTAGATTAAGCAGGTTATGCTCCTCACTATGTACCGCAGATCAGGTCGCGACAGAGACAGCTCACTGAGTATGTACATGCTGGTAGTTCACTTCACAGACTCTGTGGGTGGTGGTTAGCTGTTGTGACAGGAGCTTGTTAAATGCAGAGAGAGACAGAGAGAGCTTGGGTATTGTGGACTCACGAGTATTATTTTATCTGAGGGAAGCACGGTGGCACAGTGGCTAGCACTACTGCCACACAGCTCAAGACACATTTTTGACTACAATAATCAGTACACCATAATTGGCAGACGTTTCACTAGCCCTCAGGGACACTTCAAAGACCACTGTACCATTATAATCCTATCAAAACTACTTCAGTTTCTCCTTCCACACTGACTTTAATGATTTCACCAAGTTCGTGGAAATTCACAAACCTGTCTGCGCTTTTGTTGAATTTGAAGGCAAAGAGAATTTAGCTCTGTACACGCGACATCGTTAATTATTATGTGTGCTGATTTTAAAGCAAACTTATAATAAATAAAACAGACAAATTAATGAAAGTGTGTAGACTTCATTTCAATTTAAAAAAATATGCTTTTGAACAAGATGGATATATATCTATGCCTTCACAAATGAGTCCGGCAAAATACATATAGTTGGGACAGCAGAATATACATGGCACTTAGGGTTAACTTTAAATAACACAGCATTTAATAGCTAAAATATATTTTATTGCCATATAAATTAAATATTCGTTATTACATTAATTCTGTTGCCTGAGCCAGTAGGTCCAACACGCATGATATGTACACCAAACTACATGTAAAATCTTACTTACTGATGAAAACACACAATGTTCTGCCAGTCAGGAGGGCCAGACATGTTTTACTGAACACAGGGCCTTTTAACAGAGGTCAATGTCTGTGAAATGAAGGATTTACAGAGCTGTGGTGAATCCACTTAGCTGATAAAACAAAATGTGGATATCAAATGAAGTCAATAAATCTTGATTTTGGGGTCACTTTAGTGATTTTATTTATAAAATATACTGAAAAGTCTCTATCTTTATGCTTTTCTGTGGAATATTTTGATGTTTGTTTCAAGTTCCCATAGGCTCATCAGGACATGAATCCACTTGCTCAGTCTTGTCTCTCTAAATGGCGTCTTCAATTTTATGTTGTCCAAAAGGTCTTTATGTTCTCCGGGAGGTAAACAATGAAGCTGTCAAGTGCCCTGTGGTGCTCTGCTCAGCTCTTTGGTGTGCAATTTTCTGTGAGATTCTATTGTTGCCCACAGTCGACAGAGCATTCCACCCCTGAAGGAAAGAAGGTACAACAAAAGGAATTCTTCATTATCCGCACTCAATGCCTGTGTTACACAAGTGCCACAAATGTGAGAGACAGAGAAGGAAATGAGAAACAGTGTTGTGTGAGGACTGATCTTGCTTTTTTACCACATCACATTTGCCAACAATGTGGAAAATGCTTTAAATTCCACAATAAATTTATGAGAGATGGTATTATGTGGAATATGGATTGTCTACAGCTCTAAAAAATAACCAAGTAATCCATGCCATTACATACTGCAAGAAGCCAGCATAAAGCCCATTTTATTTATTTATTAATTTTTTTTAAGAGTAAATAAGGTCATAAAAAGATAAATCACCCCTAATCACATAAACAAACGGAACATTTAGCACATACCAAAACAGAATCTGTGCAAAAAGTGATAAAAAAAAAAACATGATGCTTATTTTGTCTCTTCTTCTTTTGTTGCTCCCGTTAGGGGTTGCCACAGTGAATCATCTTTTTCCATATCTTTCTGTCCTCTACATCTTGCTCTGCCACACCTATCACCTGCATGTCCTCTCTCACCACGTCCATAAATCTTCTCTTAGGCCTTCCTCTTTTCCTCTTCCCTGGCAGGTCTATCCTTAGCATCCTTTTCCCAATATACCCAGCATCTCTCCTCTGCACATGTCCAAACCAACACAATCTCGCCTCTCTGACCGTCTCCCAACCGTCCCACCTCAGCTGACCCTCTAATGTCCTCATTTCTAATCCTATCCATCTTCGTCACACCCAATGCAAACTTAACATCTTTAACTCTGCCACCTCCAGCTCTGTCTCCTGCTTTCTGATAAGTGCCACCGTCTCCAACCCATATAACATAGCTGGTCTCACTACCATCCTGTAGACCTTACCTTTCACTCTTGCCGATACCCATCTGTCACAAATTACTCCTGACACTCTTCTCCACCCATTTCCACTCTCTTTTTCACCTCTTTTCCACAATCCCCGTTACTCTGTTCTGTTGAATCCAAGTATTTAAGCTCATCCACCTTCGCTAACTCTACTCCCTGCATCCTCACCATTCCACTGACCTTCGTCTAATTCACACACATGTATTCTGTCTTGGTCCTACTGACCTTCATTCCATATCACTCCTTGACCTGCTCCCTACTCTCACTACAGATCACAATGTCAACAGCAAACATCATAATCCACGGGGACTGCTGTCTAATCTCATCCATCAGCCTGGACTGTAAAAGTTTGCTTCTTAAATCTCTTGCTACCTTAAAGGGGAAAAGGCATGTTTTACTTTTAATAGCAAAAAGTGTGGGTGGTTCAAAAAAAAAAAAAAAAAATAACAGCCTGAAGTAATGCAGCTATTTCCATATAATTCAGCAGAGAAGGGTGGACAGGTGACATCACTGGCCTAGTGTTTATGGAACAAATAAAATCACAACAGCTGACTCGGTGCTTAGGGGTTGGGCTGGCCAAGCATGCAATTGAACTATTGTTTAATTCACTTATTTATTTTATATACAGTACTGTGTGTATTTATTTGTCATAAGAACATTTTTGACAAGAAAAGCCATTCAGCCCAAGATACTCATCCATTCCTACTTATCTAACATTTGCAAAATATCAACTGGGCAAAAGTTCTCAAAATAGTATCATTCACACTATTTCATAAAGCATTCCACGTCTGCAGTTCTTGGCGTGACGAAAACTTTAATGACTGTGCAAAACATATGCTTAACCAGGTACCTTCTGTTCTTGTGTCGATGAACTCACTTCATAGTAAAAGCACTCTAGTAATTCCTTTCATAATTGCAAACACTTCTGTTGGGTTTCCTCTTAACTCCCTTTTCCTTATATTGAAATGATTCAGCTCCTTCAATGTTTCTTCATACCTCTCACCCCATGGTCATGGAATCACTCGTCCTGGGCTCTCTCTAGTGCTGTTACAGTAATCCCTCGCTATATCGCGCTTCTCCTTTCGCGGCTTCACTCCATCGCGGATTTTATATGTAAGCATATTTAAATATATATCGCGGATTTTTTGCTGGTTCGCGGATTTCTGCGGACAATAGGTCTTTTAATTTCTGGTACATGCTTCCTCAGTTGGTTTGCCCAGTTGATTTCATACAAGGGACGCTATTGGCAGATGGCTGAGAAGCTACCCAACTTACTTTTCTCTGTCTCTCTTGCGCTGACTTTCTCTGATCCTGACATAGGGGGATTGAGCAGGGGGGCTGTTCACACACCTAGACGATACGGACGCTTGTCTAAAAATGCTGAAAGATTATCTTCACGTTGCTATCTTTTGTGCAGCTGCTTCCTGAAACGACATGCTGCACGGTGCTTCGCATACTTAAAAGCTCGAAGGGCACGTATTGATTTTTGCTTGAAAAACAAACTCTGTCTCTCTCTCTCTCTCTCTGTCTGCTCCTGACGGAGGGGGTGTGAGCTGCCGCCTTCAACAGCTTTGTGCTTCGCACACTTAAGCCAAACAGCCCTATTGATTTGTTTGCTTTTCTCTATCTCTGTGACTTTATATGCTCCTGACGGGCACTCCTTTGAAGAGGAAGATATGTTTGCATTCTTTTAATTGTGAGACGGAACTGTCATCTCTGTCTTGTCATGGAGTACAGTTTAAACTTTTGAAAAAGAGACAAATGTTTGTTTGCAGTGTTTGAATAACGTTCCTGTCTCTCTACAACCTCCTGTGTTTCTGCGCAAATCTGTGACCCAAGCATGACAATATAAAAATAACCATATAAACATATGGTTTCTACTTCGCGGATTTTCTTATTTCGCAGGTGGCTCTGGAACGCAACCCCTGCGATGGAGGAGGGATTACTGTATATCTTTTTTGTAACACAGCTCTAAAATCGAACATTTTATTAAAGTAAACAAACACATTCCACCTTTTTGATTTTGCATGTCTTTTCTAAATATCATGCATTTATTTATATTATACTAATCTTCATTTGGACTTGGCCAAGATTCTGTTTTGCAGTGTTATCATAGCTACATGTAACTTCAACACATTTGTGTTACTGTTAATAATTCTAGCATTAAAGCAATCAGTTTTTAGTGTATTAGTTTACTTTGTCATGCAAAACTCCCAGTTAGATTCTGGCTGGTTTACTGTATCAAAATAATATTATCCTTATGTAACATCATAAAGCTCACAATTGCTCAAAACTAAAATTGCTGTGGCACCACAGCTGTCGATGTGCACAAATCTTGGACTTTTGAATTGCTACCTCCAGTAACCTTCAATACTCCAAATTTTTGCTCACTCCTACAACATCTTGAAGACGACACACAACCAGAGCACCTGCACCAGCACCAGCACCAGCACCAGCTGCATTTCTCTATTTTGACTTTTTACCTTGGGTCTCCTGATACAAACTATCTGTGGATTTATGCACTGAAAGATTCTTTAATACAAGCTAAGCATAAAATTATTATGTGAGTCCTGGTTGATTTGTGGTGTTGTTTTGATTATTTGTGGGTTTGAACTTAGCAATGAATTTCTTAAATTTCCCTCGGGATCAATAAAGCATCTATCTATCTATCATATACTGTCTTTCATATCTGCTTATCGATCTGTCTGTCTGCAAGCAATACACACTTTGTAACTCAGAAAGACAGCAGTCAAAATCTTTGCCTTGTACTGCATGATGCCATAGCCGCTAGCAAGACGTATATGGCTTACCCTCCCCTCCATCTTTTTCCTTAAAAACGTATTAATAACGTTACTTCACGGAACTCACTGCTATTTCAGCATACAGTAGAGGCTCTTTTTAACATTTTCTGATTAACTAAAAGTACTGTAGCAAAGACAACCCTCAGCTATAGCGTTCTTAACCTCTGGAATGGTATACCTATTCATATTAGAGAGAGATGACTTCAGCCTTCACTTTTAAAGCAAGACTAAAGACGTATTATTTTAATTTATAACAATTATTGATGGTGGTCTTGATATTACTAGCTCATATTGCTTTTTACTTATTGCAGTGGTTTTCACAGTTTTTAGGTCATACATATTCCTTCTATTTTTGGCCACCTGCAATGACACTTCATGTATCTTTCTTTTTAAGACCTGCCCAAGCTGGATTCAAGTCCAAATGTCTGTTAATGGCGTTTTCACTAGAGAGCCACGATTCAGCTAGCTCTCTGGAACTCTTAGTATTGAACCTGAATTTTACTTTCACAGTGGAACTTGTATGTGTGTAAATCAGAGACCGTGGGTCTTTCCTTGTGATGGCATTTCGATGTTCCTGTATAGGTGTTGCAAGTGTTTTGTCCCATAATTTTTAAACATATGCAGGATTAAAAAGAAGAACACCCAAATAATAAAAAAAGACTTTATGACCAACACCCACTGAACACCATCGTATTAATCCACCCCTCTTACACCCACCTACCTCCCCGCCCTTTCATCAAATGCTATACATTGCCTTTGATTCTTGTATATCTAATCATTTTCCCCTGATGATGACACCTTGTAGGCTGTCGAAAGCTTAGCGATAAAAAAAACTAAGATGTGACTCATTTTCTCCCTTTGTGATCTCTGGCTACAAATATGCAAACCGTATTACAGACCTTTGCTTCTACTCCACTGTACAGTATATAGTATATAGTATATAGTGAATGATTATTTCTTTGAATAGGATTAATCTTTATTTGCTTGTGCTTTAATGTTGTGTTTTTTTTGCTTTTACTACCTGTCATAACCATAGTGTGCGAGTATGTGTGTTTATTTATTTACTTATTTAATGAGCATCGTAAAAAGCCAAATCTCCTCTGGGAACAAATTCATTTTGTTTGTTTGTTCATTCATTTGTTCTTTTCTCTCTATTATTTTATGTTTTTTTTTTTTTTTTAACTGTACAGCATATTTAATTACTGTCTATTTCTTGGGCTTATAAGTGGAAGTGTGCTTTCAAAAAAAAAAAAAAAATGTAAATTTAATTTCTGAATTGAAAATGATTTTTTAAATTATCTATTAAAAATTAAACAGTTACACAGGTTTATTAAAAAAGTGAAATCAATGTGTACTTAAAATATTACAGATAGTTATTTGTTTTTACCTTATTCCACAGTATTTCAGATCATCCTTTGTGGCAATAAAAAGCAAACTCTGCAGAGTAAATTCATGAGCAAGCAGCTGAAAAACAGAAGTGCTTGTTAAAGCCAGGAAATAAAAACATGATTCAAAAACTTAAATTATCTGAACAAACATTAATGATGTATTAGCTAACTTCATATACTCCTCTGTAAGGCTGATTTAGAAATTCACCCTCAGTGTTTCCATCTCAAAAAGGAATAATTAAATTAAGACCCCAATACTTCAAACAGTGCACTAGGGTAGTGGCAAGAAATTCATTTGCATACACAACCAATTGTGGGAAGCAAATAAATAAAAATGTTGTCTGGTGGACACCGAGGACTCTCTCCGGAGGATGACACATTTCATCAATGGCATGCAAGCAATCACAGGATACCTCTTAATTTATTCAATAAGGATCCATGATTCTAGTGGCAAGGATCTTATAATTTATACCCCAAAGATCAAATTATCATCCTTGTTGTTAGCTCTGTTGTCCGGGGCTTTATGCCCCTGGTAGGGCCACCCAAGGCAAACTGGTCCTAGGTGAGGGATGAGACAAAGAGCGGTTAAACAAACCTCCTATGAAGAAAAACAATTTTGGACGGCGTTTTCCCTTGCCCGGACACGGGTCACCGGGGCCCCACTCTGGAGCCAGGCCTGGAGGTGGGGCTCGATGGCGAGCGCCTGGTGGCCGGGCCTGCACCCATGGGGCTCGGCCGGGCACAGCCCGAAGAGGCAACATGGGTCCCCCTTCCCATGGGCTCATCACCTATGGGAGGGGCCAAGGAGGTCGGGTGCAGTGTGAGTTGGGTGGTGGCCGAAGGCGGGGACCTTGGCGGTCCGATCCTCGGCTACAGAAACTGGCTCTTGGGACGTGGAATGTCACCTCTCTGAAGGGGAAGGAGCCTGAGCTAGTGCGCGAAGTTGAGAGGTTCCGGCTAGATATAGTCGGACTCACCTCGACGCACAGCTTGGACTCTGGAACCAATCTCCTTGAGAGGGGCTGGACTCTCTACCACTCTGGAGTTGCCCCCGGTGAGAGGCGCCGAGCAGGTGTGGGTATACTTATTGCCCCCCAACTTGGAGCCTATACATTGGGGTTTACCCCGGTGGATGAGAGGGTAGCCTCCCTTCGCCTTCGGGTGGGGGGACGGGTCCTAACTGTTGTTTGTGCGTATGCACCGAACAGCAGTTCGGAGTACCCACCCTTTTTGGAGTCCCTGGAGGGGGTGCTAGAGGGCATACCTTCTGGGGACTCCCTCGTTCTGCTGGGAGACTTCAATGCTCATGTGGGCAATGACAGTGAGACCTGGAAGGGCGTGATTGGGAGGAATGGCCCCCCTGATCTGAACCCGAGCAGTGTTTTGTTATTGGACTTCTGTGCTCGTCACGGATTGTCCATAACGAACACCATGTTCAAGCATAGGGGTGTTCATATGTGCACTTGGCACCAGGACACCCTAGGCCTCAGTTCGATGATCGACTTTGTGGTCGTGTCGTCGGACTTGCGGCCACATGTCTTGGACACTCGGGTGAAGAGAGGGGCGGAGCTGTCAACTGATCACCACCTGGTGGTGAGTTGGCTTCGATGGTGGGGGAGGATGCCGGTCAGGCGTGGTAGGCCCAAATGTGTTGTGAGGGTCTGCTGGGAACGTCTGGCAGAGCCCCCTGTCAGAAGTAGCTCCGGCAGAACTTCGACCACATCCCGAGGGAGGTGGGGGACATTGAGTCCGAATGGGCCATGTTCCGTGCCTCTATTGTTGAGGCAGCTGACCGGAGCTGTGGCCGTAAGGTGGTCGGTGCCTGTCGTGGCGGCAATCCCCGAACCCGCTGGTGGACACCGGCGGTGAAGGATGCCGTCAAGCTGAAGAAGGAGTCCTACAGGACCCTTTTGTCCTGTGGGACCCCGGAGGCAGCTGATAGGTACCGGCAGGCCAAGCGGAATGCGGCTTTGGTGGTTGCTGAGGCAAAAACTCGGGCGTGGGAGGAGTTTGGGGAGGCCATGGAGAATGACTTTCGGACGGCTTCGAGGAGATTCTGGTCCACCATCCGGCGTCTCAGGAAGGGGAAGCAGTGCAGTGTCAACACTGTATATGGTGGGGATGGTGCGCTGCTGACCTCGACTCGGGATGTTGTGGGTCGGTGGGGGGAATACTTCGAAGACCTCCTCAATCCCATTAACATGCCTTCCAATGAGGAAGCAGAGCCTGGGGACTCAGAGGTGGGCTCCCCCATCTCTGGGACTGAGGTCACCGAGGTGGTCAAAAAACTCCTTGGTGGTAGGGCCCCGGGGGTGGATGAGATACGCCCGGAGTTCCTCAAGGCTCTGGATGTTGTAGGACTGTCTTGGCTGACACGCCTCTGCAACATCGCATGGACATCAGGGACAGTGCCTCTGGATTGGCAGACCGGGGTGGTGGTCCCCCTCTTTAAGAAGGGGGATCGGAGGGTGTGTTCTAACTACAGAGGGATCACACTCCTCAGCCTCCCTGGAAAAGTCTATTCAGGGGTCCTGGAGAGGAGGGTCCGTCGGATAGTCGAGCCTCGGATTCAGGAGGAACAGTGTGGTTTTCGTCCTGGTCGCGGAACAGTGGACCAGCTCTATACCCTTAGCAGGGTCCTGGAGGGTGCATGGGAGTTTGCCCAACCAGTCTACATGTGTTTTGTGGACTTAGAAAAGGCATTCGACCGTGTCCCTCGGGGAATCCTGTGGGGGGTACTCCGAGAGTATGGGGTACCGGCCCCCCTGATAAGGGCTGTTCAGTCCCTGTACGATCGGTGCCAGAGCTTGGTCCGCATTGCCGGCAGTAAGTCGAACCCGTTTCCAGTGAGAGTTGGACTCCGCCAGGGCTGCCCTTTGTCACCGATTCTGTTCATATCTTTTATGGACAGAATTTCTAGGCGCAGCCAGGGTGTTGAGGGGGTCCAGTTTGGTGGGCTCAGGATTGGGTCACTGCTTTTTGCAGATGATGTTGTCCTGTTTGCTTCATCAGGCCGTGATCTTCAGCTCTGTCTGGATCGGTTCGCAGCCGAGTGTGATGCGGCTGGGATGAGAATCAGCACCTCCAAATCCGAGACCATGGTCCTCAGCCGGAAAAGGGTGGAGTGCCCTCTCAGGGTTGGTAGCGAGATCCTGCCCCAAGTGGAGGAGTTCAAGTATCTCGGGGTCTTGTTCACGAGTGAGGGAAGAATGGAGCGTGAGATCGACAGGCGGATCGGTGCGGCATCCGCAGTAATGCGGGCATTGCATCGGTCTGTCGTGGTGAAAAAGGAGCTGAGCCGCAAGGCGAAGCTCTCAATTTACCAGTCGATCTATGTTCCTACCCTCACCTATGGTCATGAGCTATGGGTAGTGACCGAAAGAACGAGATCGCGAATACAAGCGGCTGAAATGAGTTTCCTCCGCAGGGTGTCTGGGCTTTCCCTTAAAGATAGGGTGAGAAGCTCAGTCATCCGGGAGGGGCTCAGAGTAGAGCCGCTGCTCCTCCGCATCGAGAGGAGTCAGATGAGGTGGCTCGGGCATCTGATCAGGATGCCTCCTGGACGCCTCCCTGGTGAGGTGTTCCGGGCACGTCCAACTGGGAGGAGGCCCCGGGGAAGACCCAGGACACGCTGGAGGGACTATGTCTCTCGACTGGCCTGGGAACGCCTTGGGATTCTCCCGGAAGAGCTAGAAGAAGTGGCCGGGGAGAGGGAAGTCTGGGCATCTCTGCTCAAGCTGCTGCCCCCGCGACCCGACCTCGGATAAGCGGGAGACAATGGATGGATGGATGGATGGATGGTTGTTAGTCATTACAAAAGAAGGAAAAATCAAAACTATATAAACCTGTGAAACAAGGCAAACTTTGTTTGTTTCCCCTCTCCATTTAGAAAGACACAAGGAGACAAATCACTGTGTACCGCTGGTCTTCTGCTCATTAACTGCTGTAGTGGACCTCATGATGCCAGTTGTCAAAGACCAACATTAAGGAGTAAACAAGGGACTGGGCAATATCCACATTTAAGCTGTGAAAATCTTTATTTAGACAATGTAGTAAATTATACATAAACTGACAAATATAAAGCTGTCAACATTTTGACCAAAGTCTAGAAATACTGAATGGCAAAACAACATTGAAATCCGTTTTCACTCTGCAGGCAGAGGTTAAAAGTAGAAATTAAGTGGAAGCTGGCACTGACGAAGGTTTATTACAGAGGAAGGCCAAAAGACATTTCACTATTAAAACCAATCTATTTTATTTTTATAGTATACTACTTCCTAGTAGGATGTGGCTTGTATGATAGGTCTTAAGGAATCATTTTTCTGTCTCCATACCATAATGCATAGAACACAGAATTTTTTTAATGAATCTGAAGCCTTGATGAGTTTTGTTCCTCAGCTCTGTGCTCAACCGTTCACTGGCCAGCAGCAACTTTAACTCCTCATCTCTTAGACAACCCAGCATATAGGAGAAAATAATCTCCGTTAACTCGTGTTACCCACAGCATTGATCCTATGGGGGAAATGGGTTTAAGTTCTCGTGGACCACATTCACTATACACTTTTGTTACCCGTTATCATAAACACAATTTTGTGTACCAAAAATCAACTAAGCTTATTACGGTGCATCTGTACTTCGGAGCACTTGACAAAACTGCTTGCAACCGAGCTGAGTAAAGGTACTGAACAGAATCAAAACAGATGGCCAACATTCCTACTTCACCTTTGGCTGCCAGGTATATTGGTAAGGCAGTGGAAAAAAAAGCAAAACACAAAGAGCATGTTACAGCATGAACAACTGCATGATACACTCCCTAGTTCCTTACTCTGGTTGTAGTGTCTTCATCTGCACCCACAGAAAGAAGCCACTTTCTTAATGCTGAGCTTTCTAAATCTTCTGATTCCTTGAAATGGTTGAACCTGAGGGGAATGTCTGAAAGAAAGAAAAATATCCCAATTACTTATGTTTTTTGTATTCCTCTCCTCCATCGTCAACTTGGCCATATCTCAATTAGAACACTAACAGATTTTATATTCTCACAAACTTAATCAAATTAAAACTGCTGTTTAGCCTAGTATGCGTGTTCATGTATGTAAATTATATATGGTTTAATAATTTCTGTTACTGCATTACAGCTGTACACCTGTGCAAGCAATGAAAATCAAAATGTGACCAACTCATTAAACTCAACAGGGCAGAACACTTAAGAATGAAGACGCAAGACAAACAGAAAAGTAACTGTTCTTGATTATATAGGAGATTAAACATTTCAGAATACAGAAGCAACTATGTGGGCCTGAATCTTGAAACTTTTAAGAGTTGAAGTACAAACATTATCAGAAAGTCCAAGAGATTTATATAGTAGGCCTTTTACCAAAGAAATTATTTCCTCAGCTTTTCAAAAGAATAGCAGGGCAATGAAAATAGGTTTAAAATGGTAGTCAAAAGAAGGCTATCTGAGGGGTTACACGTGAAATGTAATGAACAGAAAACAAAGTAGCGCAGTGCTGATCAAAGTAGAAGGTACAGTGGATCCTTGACATTACAAACTCAATTCGATCGCAAGGGCTGGTTGTAACTCAATTGGTTGTAAGTCAAGACTATTTTTCCCATAAAAAATAATGGAAATGCCCTTAATGTGTTCCGAACCGCCCACAGCAACACTTACTTAACTTTTTTTAATAGAAAAGGGTTGTATAATGTGCATAATTTACCAAAAACACCAATAATTTTTCTAATGTACTAACCAAAAAGTTATAAAAAGTGCCTAGCCTACCAGAAACAACAATTTCATACTGTACTCACCATTTAAGTTGACATCTTTGGCTTGCAGGAAGGAAGGAGGAGGAGAATGAAATGGAAGGTGGTTATTGTTTGGAAGGAGTTTCCTTATTCAAATCTTTTCTTTGTAAAATTGTCGAGATGGTGGGTTTCGACATGCTGTACATATTAGCGAGATTGGTCACACGAATGCCACTCTCATATTTCCACACAATTTCTTTCTTCATTTCGATTGTGATCGCTTTCTTTACCTTCACTTCCTTCCTTAGCAATTATCGAAAAAAATTATATAAATCACTGCACTGACCGAAATTACGTCCACAAACACATGTATCTGGGCTCCGACTGACGCTTACAAACGCTCTCGGCTGTTTGTTTACAATCGCACAAGCAGATATATGTGACCGCATTCGGGTCGCAACGCAAGATGTTGGTCGTAATTCAAAACAAACATTTTGCTTGTAAAGCAAGTTGTTTGCATGTCAGGCCGGTCATATATCAAGGGTCGACTGTACTCAGACATGTACAAATTCAATGAATCTCATTGTATTTTTAGATTTCATCTCATCTCCTTTAACTGCCTTGATGATCAGGCCAACAAAAATCCACTGTTTCCTACATGATACTTCATGTTTGCCAAATATCACTTGAAAAGGGTCGACCACATATATTTTCAAATGACTGTCTTTATTCCAAGAATTTCCAAAGCAAGTTAGTGGAGTTTCAGGTTTTACATTCAGTATACAATAGCATATATGCAAATACTTGTATCTCATAAAGAAAGTTGTATTTTAAACTTTGTAAAACACTTTGAGCTACGTTCACTGTAATACATGAGAGTATCAGTTACTATTGTTGAGCTCAGGAATTAATTCTCTGTAGTTTGGACAGGTGATACTGAACAAAATTAATCCAAATTGAAGAATAAATGTCTATTAAGTGTAACAGATGGTTAATAAAAAAATAACTGCCCTCAAACTTAGGCAATTCTCCTAACTTCCTGAAAAAATACACGAACGTATTCACTGTGGGATTTGAACTTATAACACTGCTCGGTCATTCTCTGACCTGTACATACAAGATGACATTCTTAGCCACAGGCATGTCTACTGTTAATTGACTACCAAAAGCATCAATATTTAACCATCAGAGCATTAGCATTTTTTTATTTTAATTAACACCTATTTGCATATAGACTGGACTGTCTGAAGATTTCATTAAAGGTGGATCTTTTATGTGGTGTTTATAAGACACTCAATATCTGCAACATACAACAGATGTTTAAGATGGCCTGGGCTGTTTGGCAATATAACAACTAATAAAGCAAGGTGCCCTACAGGAGTGGATATTCTTATATATTACTATATTCAATTTTTAATTACTGAAAATGATTAATGCTAATTTCTGAAGAAAACAGTTGCCAAAGCTATTAGAACTGTGACTTGTGCTCCAGGTTTTGTTTCCTAAACGAATGTTGCTGACTTGAGTTTTGGAGTTTTCTCTCTTTGAATGTCAAAATGGGTAGGTTTTAATTCTAATGTTGGACTGTATTTTCATATTTCATATTTTTACTGAGGTTCTGTTTCACTATATTTTTACCAAATTTGACAGTTTATGTATATATTTGTTTAAGATGTACATTTTGAGCATTGTTGATGTAAATATGAGAATGTGCTCTAGAGCCTGTAGTAAAGTTAATAATTATATAGGCATGATATCCTGGTAATACAGGGGAAGGGGCGGCACAGTGGCAGCGCTGCTGCCTCACAGTTAGGAGACCAGGGTTCACTTCCTGGGTCCTCCCTGCGTGGAGTTTGCATGTTCTCCCCGTGTCTGCGTGGGCTTCCTCCGGGCGCTCCGGTTTCCTCCCACAGTCCAAAGACATACAGGTTAGGTGGATTGGGGATTCTAAATTGGCCCTAGTGTGTGCTTGGTGTGTGTGTGTGTGTGTGTGTGTCCTGCGGTGGGTTGGCACCCTGCCCGGGATTGGTTCCTGCCTTGTGCCCTGTGTTGGCTGGGATTGGCTCTAGCAGACCCCCGTGACCCTGTGTTCGGATTCAGCAGGTTGGATAATGGATGGATGGATGGATACAGGGGAAGATGAAACTATGTGAAACATATGAGGGCCTAGAGGTGTGTGGTTATTAATAGAATGCTATTAACATAATACAAGAGCAACATATTTTGTTTCATTTAGAAATGTTTTCTTACATTTGAAAAGCGAACTAGGCATTTAGGAAGGTATTAAATAAGAGATACCTGCAATGCTGAAATATCAGTTTCACAAATTTGTTTTACAAAGGGGCTTTATTTACTTGGTTAATCACATCCGGTCCAGACCAGATTTAACAGAATAATATGCCTTATTTTTTTACCTCATAATAATGATACTCTATCAAATTACAAGAAAACATAGCCATTTAAGAATTTCAGATTCCTTATTCTTGTAAGAATCCATAGGTTAAATAAACTTAAATAAATATGCTGTCCTTTTTGCCAGAACAGTTTTTGAAAGTAAAAGTCAACTTTATAAGTAGCAGAGTGGTTAGCACTGATGTTACACAGCTCCTGGTTTAGATATCAAGCCCATTCACTGTCTTTGTGGTGTCTGCACATTTTCTTTGTGTGTCTGTGGATTGTCAGACATCAGTGCTTACGGAATTCATTTTAGGGCTCTGATAAGATAAGCAGTACCACTCTGTGCCAGATGGGGGCATAGCCGATAATACTTTCTCCACCATTCATCTGTGGGAGAACATGGAGACTGAATGAGATCACTTCATTTGTTTCCTCGGAAGTACCTTTTATTCCGGATCCAACCGTATATAAAGCCACCAACCATTGGAAGAAGGC
This sequence comes from Erpetoichthys calabaricus, assembly GCF_900747795.2. Lineage (NCBI taxonomy): Eukaryota > Metazoa > Chordata > Cladistia > Polypteriformes > Polypteridae > Erpetoichthys > Erpetoichthys calabaricus. Next base: position 74,650,824 of record NC_041407.2, read on the forward strand.
GTTCAATATTGGTCCAGAAAGAACAGGAGACACAGCTCCTACCTTGAGATGGTTACAAGCCTAACCCTTTTGTGTAAATTAGCCACGGCCAATTATCTTTATATTGGCTTTATTACTTTAACTGTTTTTGTTTATTCTTCTTTTAAACGGGGTTCACAATGGAGCTACCCCGACTCTTCCCTCGTCTCACTCCCTAGTGTTACAGCAGATTATCAGCAAGCACTACAGTTTTCACCCTAATCCTTAAAACAAGAGTGTAGAATTTATTGGTTGCTCTAAACTGACTTTATATGAGTGAGAGTGACTGAGGGAGTGTGCAAGCCCTGAAATTAAGCAGAGTCTCAATCAGGACTGTGTCCTCCCCACATACAGTCTGTAAAAGATAAAGACCCAAGGCTCACTGATGCATGTGGGGAGCAAAAGCTAGTTTATCTGTTCCGATCCCATAGAAGAGGAACTGTATCACAAATTGCTGAAAAATGTAATGCCGGCCATGGAATAAAGGAGTCAGAACACACTGTGCATTGCAGCTTGCTGTGTATAGGGCTGTGTAGCCAAAGACTGGTTATTAGAGTGCCCATGTAGACCCTTGTACACTGCCTAAAGTGCCTACAATGGACATATAAGCATCAGAACTAGACCATGAAGCAATGGAAGAAGGTGACCTGGTCTGCTTTCTTTTAGACTATGTGGATGGCCAGGTGTGTGTGTGTGTGCTGTTTATCTAGGGAAGAGATAGAAGCAGGATGCTCTATGGGAAGAAGGCAAGTCAGCCCTGGGTAATGGTTTTGCTGAGAAACCTTGGCATTCATGTGGATATTATTTTGACATGTAACACCAACCTACAGATTGCTGAAGATCACAAATACCCCTTCATAGCAGAGGTATTCCATAATGGCAATGAACTCTTTCGGTAGGATAATAAACCATGTCACACTGCAAAAATTGTTCATGAATGGTTTGAGGAATGTGACAAAGAGTCCAAGGTGTTGACTTGGCCTCCAAATTCCGCTGGTTTCAATCCGATTCAGCAAGTGTGGGATGTGCCATGGAGGCTCCACCTTGCAGCTCACAGGGCTTAAAGGTTTTGGAAACTTTATGGGTCTGGCACTAATGTCTTTGTGCCAGATACTGCAGGACACCTTCAGAAATCTTGTGGAGTATAGGGGGACATATACAATATTAGGTAAGCGGTTAATAGCTAATAGCAAGTATCATCACAAGGTGATTGACAAAAACTGAACAAAAAAAAAACAAAACAATAACACAGCAACTACAAGAAATATACCAATAACAGGTACATCCTGGAGCTTGCAGTTATCCTAGAGAAACTTTAAATGGATATATCAAAAGGAGCACATCTAAATCCAAAAGAATGGTGGCAGGGTGCACAGCACTAGTGATACAGTGAAAGTATAATGCAAGATGCTGCACAGATCAAGTACCACTAGAGGGAAAAATTACAAAATTGGATACTGATATTTCTGTGTACCCTAAGTAGTATTAGGTAATAAAAGCAACTATTTCCAATCGAACACAACTACAATATAAAACTACAAGGAGGGTACAAAGTAAAAGAGTAGAGTGACCCTTTCAAGGCAGGTGGATAAATCTACTGTCATGCACTAAAGTAATGGCCGGACAGTCACTTGAGTTTAAGAGTAGGAGCTGCATAGCTGAAAGGGTGTTGGTCAAAAGTCACAAGTAGAGATAAAGACAAAATTATTTAAATTTATGAATTAAATTGGCAGTCAGTATTATCTGAATTCTGTCCAAGGCAGCAGGCATCAAATACGGGAAGCTAGAATAAAAATAGCCGTTTCAAGACATATTTATTTATTTGTTAGTAACACTTTAAAGAGGTGAGACTGGATTTGTTGAAATGCAGTAAATACAGTTCTTTGAGGTGCTGTAGATACTGTGTATCCAAGCAAATTTGTAATTACTTATTAAAATATTAAACTGCAGGTTACTATTTAAATATATAAGCAGCTAAACATACAACAATTTGTTTATAGTCTATTTTTCAGTTGCGTCTGTCTGCTAATTGTTTATTTTGCATTTTATGTCCTTTCCCTTGAAGAAATTATAATATCCCATCAATACAATCTGTAAAAATGTAAAAATAAATAAATAAAAAAAAAAACAAAAAAAAAAAACAGAGAAACAGATTGGCACAAACATCACAATAACAAGGTGGTGGAAAATGAACCAGTAGTCTACATTTTTGCTTCCCATTAAATAATAGAAAAAAGTCTCCACCTAATGGTATAAAACAAGAACTGCAATTTTGCGCCATTAGTGCAGGGATCTTCAATGCTGGTCCTGTTTTTCATTCTGTTTTTAAATTAGTGACATATTGCTGCTAATTAACTTCTTTTCCCTACATTTTAATTGAATATTTTTTTAAGATTATATCCTCAGAATTACTTCTTTTTATCTTAAATGGCACCCAAGCAAAAATGAGAAGTGAGCCAAAAGATGAACAGCTAAGTCTGGTCACAAACTCCAACCTATTTCACTTCAACTAGTTTCTTAATTAGAAGCCAATTCTTGCTGTTAATTAAACCAGTTATTTAATTCCATGGCCTTTTGCTGCTCTCATTTTGCCACAGCAGACATTTTCAGAGCTGTTGAATTTCCTTTTCTAAGGACATTGTCAAAATATTTCATAGAGCAGAGCAGATCCGAGACCTTTACCTTTTATTTTCAGACATTATTTGATGGAAAGGTTTTGGTCATTTTGTATTTTATTATTGTTTGGTTGCTAATTAAAGAAAAAAAACAATTAAGGGGTCAGAGTAGCAAGTCAATTAAAATAAAGGCAAAAAGTTAATTAGCAGGAGAAAACGGCTACTAATTAAGAAAATGAATGCCTGCAACCACAGTAGCACTCCCAGACTGGAGTTGGAGACCCCTACATTAATGCAACCAGTATTGCAAAATAAACCAATTTAAAAAAGACAGGTCAAAAGAATTGTCTAATATCCAAGAAAGATTTTGGCTGAAATTATGTCTCTGTCCAAAAAATGTTTTTCAGCAATGATGGGATTGAGAATCATGGGTACAGCACACATTTAAAACTACACTGGAAAAATGTTCAAATTCTCAACATTTAAAAACACTTCAGACAATTCACACAAATAAATTTTCTTTTTTCTTTAAGCAAGACGTTAGCATGATTTCAGAATAATACAGCGTTAACAAATCCAACATTTGTTCCTTCCAAATGAGGCTTTCAATAGAATGCTTTGTCCAATAAGATTACTACTTAATTTTAAATATATTAATACTGAAGACATATTAAACAATTTTTGGCACTGGTTTACAGTTTTAAACCATAAACTCTAATAGTATGAAGTGTTCTGTAACTTGGCTTCAATTAAAATCAATTTAGTATCAAACATATATAGTATTTGCTGTCCCCTGCGGCTCCGCCTGAGTAGTAGTGAAATAGGACAAAATTTAAAAATAAATAATAAAAAAATTATATAACAATTTGTATTGGGAAGAGTTTATACTGATAGCTTTTGTATCAGGGAACCTCTTGATATACAGTAATCCCTCCTCCATCGCGGGGGTTGCGTTCCAGAGCCACCCGCGAAATAAGAAAATCTGCGAAGTAGAAACCATATGTTTATATGGTTATTTTTATATTGTCATGCTTGGGTCACAGATTTGCGCAGAAACACAGGAGGTTGTAGAGAGACAGGAACGTTATTCAAACACTGCAAACAAACATTTGTCTCTTTTTCAAAAGTTTAAACTGTGCTCCATGACAAGACAGAGATGACAGTTCCGTCTCACAATTAAAAGAATGCAAACATATCTTCCTCTTCAAAAGGAGTGCGCATCAGGAGCAGAGACTGTCAGAAAGAAAGAGGAAAGCAAACAAATCAATAGGGCTGTTTTGCTTTTAAGTATGCGAAGCACTGCGGCACAAAGCTGTTGAAGGCGGCAGCTCACACCCCCTCCGTCAGGAGCAGAGAAAGAGAGAGAGAGATAGAGAGAGACAGAGAAAAACGAACAGTCAAAAATCAATACGTGCCCTTCGAGCTTTTAAGTATGTGAAGCACCGTGCAGCATGTCGCTTCACGAAGCAGCTGCACAGAAGGTAGCAACGTGAAGATAATCTTTCAGCATTTTTAGACGAGCGTCCGTATCGTCTAGGTGTGCGAACAGCCCCCCTGCTCAATCCCCCTACGTCAGGATCAGAGAAAGTCAGCGCGAGAGAGAGAGAAAAGTAAGTTGAGTTTCTTCTCAGCCATCTGCCAATTGCGTCCCTTGTATGAAATCAACTGGGCAAACCAACTGAGGAAGCATGTACCAGAAATTAAAAGCCCCATTGTCCGCAGAAATCTGCGAACCAGAAAAAAATCCGCAATATATATTTAAATATGCTTACATATAAAATCCGCGATAGAGTGAAGCCGCGAAAGGCGAAGCGCGATATAGCGAGGGATCACTGTACAATATTTTTGGTTTTGCTATCAGGTGTGAGAATGTAGCTGTGATCTCTTTGCCAAAAATGTAAAAAGTTGGCAAGGTATCTCTGGCCAAGCAGAAGGTAGGTACACTCACATGTCAAACTTTGGCACTGTATCTTATCGTGTTCAGCTCTGATGGGAGAGCATCCCCTGTATGGGGGGAAAAGCATGTGGCTGTGATATCTCTGCCATTGAGCAGGTACACTCTAAAACACACATAGCTCTGATCTTGCTTGCAAAAACATCAAACGTTACTCTTTAACGATCTCTAGATGATGATGCCTGCTGAACAAACAGGTATTGCTAGCTAAGCGGAGGCAAGGTACGCTCAAACATGTGGCGGGACATAGAGCAATTCGAACGTAGGCTAGCGATTGAGTGAGGAAGTCCCCCTGCCCAGCTCCCTACTGCTGAGGTCCTGCTTGCCCCTCCCCTCGGCCTGTAGCCTGTCTCTTGGATTTGCACGAATGAATCGGTGCCGCAACCGAAGTGTAATACTTAACATGATGAGAGAAGTCGCAAAATCGACCAGAATGTCCAAGCAAATTATAAAAAAAAAAATCATATCTAAATTTGTTAAGTAGTTCTCTTAACTACAGACAGATGTCTGATTATATATATATATATATATATATATATATATATATATATATAAAGAAAGAAAGAAAGAGAGAGAGGGGCAGCACACTCCAACTCCCACCACTGTGATTGTCCAATTTGAGAACTGACCCGTACCTATAGGAGCGGAGGATGTCTGCCTCTGAAGATGATCAATCTCTTCATCCTTTCTCTTCACCATTTTCCTCAGCAGATCTTGGTATTCCCTTTCTTTCTCGGTAAGCTGAGCCAGTAATCTGTAAATATCATGTAAAAGTCTCTTAAATGAAATAAAAATATAAAAAATTATTTCTTTCAGTAACTGGCTCAGACAAAACACTTACAGGCACTACAAGCCTTTTTTATGCTAGGAAATATTTGGGGTCTAGCCTTTACACGAGCACATTAATACAGATTTGAAAGTTAATTTGCATGTAGTCATATTTCAGATTTATTCCACAGCAAAGAATGAAAGGTAACATTTGCTAGAGAAAGTCACTTTCTAATTTTTATCAGCATAAGGATACAGAGAGCAGCATGAGGACAGAACACTTTAAACGCCTACAATAAGTGACAGAATAAGGAAAACAATAAGCAACACAAGAAAAATGTGAGAACAACCTTTGACATCAAAGGTACATGTTAAAATATTTTCTCCCAGTAAAGGATCATTGGGAGCTCCCAAAATATGTGGGTGATAAATGTGGCTTGGACAAACATGCTATATATATATTGCACAAATTCTTCTAGTTGATTTATCTGTAGGTCACATTTAAAAGGGAAAATGAGACTCCCAAAAGTGTAACAAAATGTAGGTGAAAGACTGGATGCTTTGATAAGTTAATACAAAATAAAAGAGCAGACTGATCACAGGATTTGGTTTTATATATTCATGGTTCCTTAGCTTTGGAGTTTAATTGCAAATGTGCTCATTCGTTGATGTGGATGGTGGCAATGCTGCTTAGTAGATAAAATTCTACCACAGGATTTTTGACACATTATACCAGTCACTTTAACTTCCTCTGTTCCAGTTTTAAAAATTTTTAAAACTACGGTGTAAGTAAATCTATTTGGGTGTGTGAGTGCACACGAGTGAGCTCTAAAATGCACACAAACCCGATTCAGGGCCATTTACTATCTTGAAGTCAGGACTGCCAGGATAGGCTCCAGCCTACGATAACTTCAGTTAGCATTTGAAGTCCTGATCAGTGACGTTGGAATAGGTTTGCCCTATCAATATAACTAATAATATTTTGAAGAACTTTTGCTAAGTCATCTTCATAACATTAAATAACCATTGTGACATTTTAGGGATGTGCTATACACATTTATACAATAGTGCATAAAAATTTTTGACAAAAGTCTTGACTAAATTAAATGAATAGCGGTGCGCTCTTACTTGACTGTTTCTGCTCTAAGGTCATTTAACTGAAGTACCAGTGGGGAGACATTTACTGAGGCACTCTGAAATGTACAAGTACTGACAGGGTCTCCGTTTAACTCATATCGTAGTGTACTGTCCTGACCATCTTCTTTCGGAGAAGGAGAAACTATGGCTTTTTCTTTGAGATCCTCATTTTGATCCACTGTTTCTTGATCATCAGTCTCAAAAGACGACTGGAGATGCAGCTTGAGTTCTAAAGAACAAGGACAGACAAGTAACATTAGTGTTACTCACCTGTACAATGAAGATATGAAGGTCCACAGAAAAAGAAGAAAAAAAACTAACTTCCAGACACAAAAGAAACACATGTTAAAGAGCAAAACTGCCATCTACAGATGGGCAATGCAGAATTAATTTACTCATTTCAGTAATTTTTCACTCCTGCTTATTTCATTGCAGGAGATGAAGCAATGGCACTAGTTAATTCAAAATAGCACCAAATTCTGAATGGAGCAGTCACACAGGCACCTAACACATGTTTCTTTGGTAAGTGGGAGGGAGCTGCAGCATCTGGAGAAACGTCCATGTAGGCCTGAAGACAATGTCCATAGCTTGGCTGTGACATTGAAGCTATAAGGAAATGCTAATCTCTGTGCCAAAATGACACCTTACCTTAATTTAATTGAACATAAAACTCATGATTTTCTATTCTCCCTGCATTTCATACACATTTTCAGTGGTCACAATTATTTCCCTCTCTTTATAACCATTACAGAAATTGAAGAATGATTTTACTATACCTGGGAGGAGAACAGCAATTGCAGCTTGCACAGCTTTTCTTAGAAGATTATCCAGTGCAAACATCCAATGTGGCTTAATATTCTGCTGTCTCAAAACCTTCTTTACCTTTATAACAATAACAAAACTACATTTTACACCTTTTTCAAATAAAAACCATATACAGCACAGAAATATTTCTTCTATTTGTCCTAATTCTCAATGTATACCTTTGTCAACTAGAGGTTTGCTGTAAACCAAAATTAAGAAATCATTTAAAAAAAGGCTGTGCCTGGTTAGGACAGGATATTGAGAACAGCCTGCTCACCCAAGTATACGAGGTTTTTCTATCAGACTAGTAATTTTAGCAGTAATGTTTCCTCTTCTAAGAATGCTAAATAACTGCTCATGAAGCTGGTTAGTTATGCAATTTGCATTGTGGTATCATTACTCGTCAAGTTTGAGAGTTTCTGTAAGACAGATTTTATCCAGCTTAAAGTCATAGAATAGCAAAAAAAATTGTTTCAGTTGCTTGCTGTCATATGTTGTGTGTTTGTTGTTGCTGGGATGCACTTTTTTAAAATTCTCAGTCACACCAGTGATTTACTGTAACTGTACCATATGTTTTCCCTTTATTAGGAGCTGTGACCCTTAGCTATTTTCTCTTCTATGGCTTCTTGCATTTTAGCTATTTCTGTTTTTCTTGTTAAACATAATGGGAAGTCAAGCAAAAAAACACCTTTTATTCACCGTTACTATGGCTGCTTTTTTCTTCTCTAGCCAAGTAAGAAATTTTCCTTCTTTTTATTTATTCCAGTGTGCATCAGGGGTTAAGGGTTTGATGTTTGTTATATTTATTTATTTAGTTTCTCTAAAAGCTAAATTTCACCCTTGGTACAAATAAATAGTTAGACAGACACTACTTTGTCTACTCAGAGGGGCACCAGAAAGTAGTTAACTACCAAAATAAATGTGCTATGGAGAAAAGAGCACAACTTGCTTACACACTTTAACTGTTACCTTAACATCATCTCCATATAGGGATACAGTAATCCCTCCTCCATCGTGGGGGTTGCGTTCCAGAGCCACCCACGAAATAAGAAAACCCGCGAAGTAGAAACCATATGTTTATATGGTTATTTTTATATTGTCATGCTTGGGTCACAGATTTGCGCAGAAACACAGGAGGTTGTAGAGAGACAGGAACGTTATTCAAACACTGCAAACAAACATTTGTCTCTTTTTCAAAAGTTTAAACTGTGCTCCATGACAAGACAGAGATGACAGTTCTGTCTCACAATTAAAAGAATGCAAACATGTCTTCCTCTTCAAAGGAGTGCGCGTCAGGAGCACAGGCTGTCAGAAACAGAGAGGAAAGCAAACAAATCTATAGGGCTGTTTGGCTTTTAAGTATGCGAAGCACCGCCGGCACAAAGCTGTTGAAGGCGGCAGCTCACACCCCCTCCGTCAGGAGCAGGGAGAGAGAGAGAGAGACAGAGAAAAACAAAACAGTGAAAAATCAATACGTGCCCTTTGAGCTTTTAAGTATGTGAAGCACCGTGCAGCATGTCGCTTCACGAAGCAGCTGCACACAGAAGGTAGCAACGTGAAGATAATCTTTCAGCATTTTTAGACGAGTGTCCGTATCGTCTAGGTATGCGAACAGCCCCCCTGCTCATACCCCCTACGTCAGGATCAGAGAAAGTCAGCGCAAGAGAGACAGAGAAAAGTAAGCTGGGTAGCTTCTCAGCCATCTGCCAATTGCGTCCCTTGTATGAAATCAACTGGGCAAACCAACTGAGGAAGCATGTACCAGAAATTAAAAGACCCATTGTCCTCAGAAATCCGCGAACCAGCAAAAAATCCGCGATATATATTTAAATATGCTTACATATAAAATCCGCAATAGAGTGAAGCCGCGAAAGGCGAATCGCGATATAGCGAGGGATCACTGTACATTTATTTTAAATTTGGCCAAAAATGCACTTTAAAATGTTTATGAAGATGAAATCTAAAATGTAATCACAGAAATATTAAGAAATAAGCAGTTTAGAAGCATCATCTGTAAAGTTTTGTACTGGCAGGCAGACTGATAAAATTATTAGCTAACAACTGTGTCCTTAGAGTAGCACTGACATTTCAGAATGATATTTCCCGGAAGGACTATATTAGCCCACTCATGATGTCACAGAGAATTTAAAAGGGGATTCCAAGAATGGCAATGACAGCTTTAACGGAGTAGAGGGAGAGAGAGTAAGCAAGAAATTGAAAATCCGGTGGAAGAGAGACAAGAAGAGTGACTGCTCTCACTACAACTGACTAGCAGAATAGAGTAACTGAAACTAACCATTTACAAGGTCAAACGGAATGCTTGCATTTGTTGTTTAAAGTTTGGACGTTGAGCAACCCTATTTTAATAAAACAAACACAAAGCCAATAAATGAAGGGCTGAGCTATTAATTTTGACTGGTGTCACTGTTGTGCGTCTCAGTGCTCGCTACAGTGCACACCATACATGCAAAACTATTGGGTCATGAGTGAAAATGCATAATCAAAGGGCAAAAGCTTACAAGGCTTATTTGCTTTTCTTTTTTAAATTCTGTGTGGCGTCACTGTTTCCATCCTGGTGTTGGCTACAGTATACACATTAAGGCAAAAATATTGAATCAAGAGTAAAAAAAATTCATAGTGAAGGGCAACATTTCAAGGTTTTTTTTTTTTTTATAGAAAAACACCCACATACAGAAAACCGCTGAGACACTGAGTCCTTTTAACAGTTTGGAAACTTAAGTACATTAAAAAAAAGCACAGTCACGAACTTGAGAGTGACAAGAAGAGAGTAGAATGTTCTGCCTCTTAACTTTTCTCCTATTGCAATCACCTTTCACAAGTGACCCATTTAAGAAACTGTCCTTTTAAAACAGCAATTGAATCAAATCTTACAGATCTGAAGTAGGAGAATATATAATACACCTTAATAAAAGGACAAGTGTCTATTTGTGTGTCTGTGTATTTGTGTGTTCATCCGGTTTCAGCATTTCTGTTATATAGCTAAAGTTCACGGGGAAAATGCTTAACCAGTTTACAAGTGTTTTATGGACTTCAAAAAGAAATACAATCACATCCCTCGGGGGATTCTTCTAGGGGGATGCTTCAGGAATATGAGGTTCTGGGCCTGCAGCTGCAGACTATTCAGTCTTTGTACAACTGGAGCAAAAACTTAGTCCACATTGTCGGCAGTAAGTCAGACTTGTTCCCGGTAAGTGTGGGACTCTGCTACGGCTGCCCTTTGTCACTGATTTTGATCATCATTTTAATGGGTAGAGTTACTAGATGCAGCCAAGGAGTGGAAGGTATCCAGTTCAGTGGCATCTGGATCACATCTCTTCCTTTTTAGCAGATGATGTGGTCCTCTTCCCTCAGATGTATACTGGTACAGATTGCAGTGGAAGGTGAAGTGGCCAAGATGAGGATCAGCACCTCCAATTCTGAAGTCAGGGTTCTGACCCAGAAAAGGGTGGAGTGCCCTCTTCAGGTTGAGGATGAGGTGCTGCCTCGAGCAAAGGAGTCTAAATATTTCAGGGTCTTGTTCATGTGTGAGGTAAGAAGGAAGTGGGAGATAAGTCATGTGTGGAAATAACAGAACTGAAATTATACAATACTTTACCATGTGGTTTTACTGTTTTTAGAACACTTAATTAATGTATAGGATTATAATGATTTATAAGACTAAAAATCAGCCAGTGTGTAAACAGAAAAATAAAAATTCACAGATAAAAAATGCAACAAATACACAAAACTATGTACCGGACAGTGAAATCTAATAGGAATTAACAACTCATCTGCAGAAACACAAGAACACCGACAGAAATATGACCATACTCCTCTTCAAACATACACTACACAAGCACAGGAATTGAAAAACAGCAATATATCATAATCTGCGACAGTGTGAGTCATGTCCACAGTAGGTGGATGATGATGGAAAGGACACTGTCTTTGCACAAACAAACATGATAATACAACGGCTTACTAGGTGCACTCCACAAAATGTACAGCGTTATTGCACATATGCAGAATGAAATATTTAGCTGTTTCAAGGGATAAGCAACTACTGGTTTTCATTGGGCTCTCACAGTAGACTGAGATGACAATTTAAAAAGACTATCCTGAAATCCTGTTTGTGATGATTTATGACTTGTACCTAATCATCTTCTTGCAATTCTAGTTTGATTTAACCGATTTTGAAAATTAGTAGTGGGACTGTGAATGTGGGCGTGTGAACAAGTGAGCCCTGTGATATACTGGTGTTCTGTTTGGGAAATGTTATGGTCCTAGATATCTCTGAATTGGATTAAAGGGATTTGAGAATGTTTTGTTAAGTTTATAATTTTGAAATTGCATAAATGGTGTGGATGTATAAGCAACAACTGCAATATTCAATTCATGGCTTGGGGAGTGTAGACTGGAATATTCAGAGGAATTAAACAAACAAGAATATCCCGAGCAGTCATTCTTTCTTTCATGTTCTGTTGGGCCGACATATAAAGTGGTGGGAGGCCTTAAATAAGGCTGCGTGTTTCGGAATATAGCATTGGTATGATTTTTATGCCTGCAGTATGTGATGTGTTGCTCAATAACATAAAAATGTTAATGCGTAGAAAGTCATTCATTTTCAAAATGCTTTCCTTGCACTCTTTTTAACTCAACTGGGTGCTGGCAAATCTGGGTTGACTGTATGACGAGGTTAATAAAGGTGTGCATTTGTGAATGGGCTGATGGATGGATCACTAGTGTACAGTGAGGTGCGAGTTAAAAGTCACTTCTGAACTACAGCTCATAATTTACCAAGTTAGACTCCAGCCCTGGCGTCTATGAACCTCATTATATGGGTTCGGTAAAAGATGGGTGGATAAAACAGCAATTTTCATTTTACTAAATATTAATTCCAATTGTATGAGTAGGAAGGTTTATGTTACAGAGTGAGAAGTACTGGTAGGCCATGAATGAAAGAGCAGTAGTGAAGGATAAAATAAACATCCACGTAAAAAGAGAACTACTTTTGGCAAAGTAATATGATAACTCAGTAATGGCTGAGAGAATAGTGTTCTCAGGAAAAGAGGGTATTCTGGTGTGGAAAGTCTTCTGATTTTTAACTGCAAATTGTTTGTAACAAATTTTAATAATTTTGTTCAAAGGAACCATGATGAACTGAATTTACAGGCATTGTAAGCATCCTTTTGTTCTGTACTAGTAATTTATCCATTTGTTCCAGTCAGCATATTTTAAGTTCTTTTATTATTATTTTATTTTTAGTTTACAGCTTGGGAAAGGAATGAGCGCAGAGGTACTTAAAAGATCAAATACTTTGACCAGAGTCATTCGTCATTAGGACAGGATGGCCAATCAAATGTGTGCAAGGTCACATGTCCCAAAACCCCATGTGTGCATTGTAACTTAAATATGGCCAGTCTGACAACCCAAAAAGAGGAAAAAAAAGTGGAGGAAGAAAAACAACAGAAGGGTGACATCAACAATCAAGAGACGTGAGATCATCTCATTTGGATGTCAGAAAATGTAACTATTAACAACCCAAATTACTAAAACAAAAGCCGTCAAGAACATCCACTGCCTGACACTTCTGATTTTCAGTAAGATTTTCTAAGACTGCTTATATCCAGACTTTGCTATTTATTTTATATTATATTTTCTTCTATTTGGGATTGTTATACATTAAATACCAAGTTGCTTTTATATTGTCTATACTTTGTTTTTTATCTACAGTGATTGAAATAATAAATGGGTATAAAGTGTCAGTTTGATAGCTACTGTGATAATCACAGGGTTTATCAAGGCTGTTGAGGTCGCTCCTCAATAATTAGAACTAGTGCGGTAAAAGTAAGACATAGTTTGGTTAGTAAGTAGCGTGTAATCAAAAGAGTTGAGCTTTTCTGTGTGTTTTGATGATAGCCATATATTTGTTACAGCTGGTTATCATGAATCTCTGTATCAAGTATCTTATGCAGAATATTGCGGAGTGACTTGCAATTGACACAACTTGAGAGTTTGTCTAGATCAGCGTTTCTCAACCTTTAAGTATTTGCAACCCGAGTTTTTATAATAGTTTTAATCACGCCCCCCCTAACGTTTTTTTGAAAGAAGCCCACTAATACCAATTTGTACTTTTTAAATTAATGATATGTCATAGATGCATATTTTATTATACCTACTTAACTTTTATCGACATTTATCTAACTCTATATTTATTTTTCTAGTATCAGAATGTAGTTTAAAGTTAATTTGTTTTGGTTTCAATAGATGTATTTTTCATATTTTCGATTCTTGTTTTCTTTTTTTCACATCTTCATGCCCCCCTTTTTGTTACTTCGCGCCCCCCTAGGTGGGCCCGCCCCACAGTTTGAGAACCACTGGTCTAGACAGAAGTATACACACACATAGCAATCCTATCTGTGGGTGTTAAACTTCAAGGTGAGAGAAGATGAACCCGATAAACATTCCTGGTAAGTCTCACAAATTTACGATAATGCAGAAGGGTAACATTTACAGGAGATGTTCTAGGGAGGTGGCAGTAATACTTTGAAAAACAAATTATGAACCCTGTACTCATGTATCACCAGAAGCAAGTGGTGAGACTGTGAGGATTTCTGAAGTCAATGCACTGGCTGGAAACCTCCACTGTGGAGAGGTTACAGCGGTGAATTAAATTCAAAAGGAAATGTGATAAAGACAGGGTACTTTTAGTGTGTCTTGGTTAACATTCTTCTTTCTGAAAGGGAAGACCATTTGAAATACTCCAAAAAAGTAAACACTGACATTAAATACACCCATGCATCTAATTTAGTTTTAATGTAACACAATTAATTTAAACAAAAAAACACAATTGAAGACAAATGACCTCTAGTGAAGAAAAGTTCTGTCTACGCATTCTTCACTTATATTGTGTTCACCCGAAACTGCACCATGAAGTATGTACACTTTTTTTTTGCAAACTAGGGTGCTTCACCCACTGCTCGTTTTGCTTGCCAACCCCCTGGCCTGTATTACACGCCAGCCACTTCGCATATGTGGACTTCACTTTCACCAAACAACAAATCTTTTAATTCTCACAGATATGCCTCTTAATTGAGAAGAAACACTACTTTTCCCTGATGGCAACATGAATTAGATTATCTACAAGTCTCAGACTTAAAGTTTAAATCTGAACAATATATTTGATCTCTTTTCACCGTTCTGTTATTTCACCGAGTGATAATTTCCGTTTGTTTGCACTAATGCGATCTTTACTATCATTTTTTTGAGACTTTTGAATTTTCGTACTTCCATTACCTCTAACCTGCTCTGCATGTGTATCGCACCAACGTTTTGGAACCTCTTTACGATGTTCTACTTTGCCATCTACTTTGTCTTTTATATCTGGCCCCAGGCATGGTTAAATCTCTTGGTCTCACCTTGTGGGACTTGAAAGTATCTCCCTGAAAAAGTCATATCTTGTCCCAGGCTAAAAAGTCTCATCTCCTACCAGGATTTTTTTTATATAATACAGAGATACATATAAAATACAGTTAAGTTAAAAAAAATACTCACTGCGTCTTGAAAACTAAACAACACCACCTGCAAGGAACTGACGGGAATACCATCCATAAACAGCTTTTGATTAAGCTTTTGAAGGGCACCAGATAGGGCCTTTTGATCCGAGCTGCGGATATACTCCTTCAGGCCAGACAGAAGCTGACTGATGTGTTCTGCAGTGAAGCCAGGCTCCTCTCCTCCCTTTAAATATATGAATATGAAGCAGAGTAAGTTAAAAAAAACTTATGTAAACATAAGTGTTTCACACTGATTAAATCATTGAAAGTTTTAACTTGTACATGCTTTACAAAAATGCATTAGAGTACAAGAATCCCTAAATATTGTGAAAAAAAGGCATATTGTTGTGTTTAGCTGTAGTTTATATAAAGCTACTGTATTCCCACATTCAACATCAGGTGCTAAATGGCATTCAGTAAAATGCTGTTTCTGCGATTGGTTGAGCTTTATGTTAAATAAGAAGTGCAGCATAACTTTCAGAAATGCATTTACTTCCAGTATGAGCACAGATCACTTCTTAGGTATTAGCCCAGTGAACAGTACACTCAAATTTAGATCACCTCTTTTAACCAAAGCAAACACATGTTTAAATGAGAACAAAGGTAGCCTAAAATATTCACATTTGCAGTTGAAGAAGTGAGCCTGCTAAAGAAGTATCAATTAAAACAGAACTGGCAATAAATCTCAAAAATTTCCAAAAGTGCAAACCAGATGGAATCTTTATGCTTCGTGCCACATAAAACAGACCCCCTTGGCCCAACGTAATTAAATTTCACTGACATAATGGTAGCAGCAATTGTGATATGTCTTACATGTGTATGACTAGTGAAGCAGGATACATTTTTGCACATTATGATATCTGTATTTATCCAATTTCATCATTAATGGCTTTGACGAGGGAATCAACGTGAAGGTTAAAGGTAAGATTTTTTTTTTTAAGACAGTGGTAAGATCAGCAAAGATGCATGGAGCTGGAACAAAGGGCAGTGAAAAGGAGGGCAGGAGAAGAAAATGGATGTGGCAGAAAGGAGAATGTTGAGATGGATGTGTGATGTTACAAAGTGAGACAATCAATCAGAGGTACAACAAAAGTAGGAGAGATATCTATGAACATGCAGAAAAGTAAGCTGAAATGATACGGACATGTGATGAGAAGAGACAATATGTGGGCAAAAGAGTGATGGGAATGGAAGTACAGGGGAAGAGAAAGTGGGAGAAACAGAAGTGGAAGTGGATGGATAAAAGAACAATAAATATCTGAAGGAAAAGGGCTGGACGGGTGAGGCAGTACAGGAGAGAGCTGCATGGAGAAGGTAAATCAGGCATGTTGACCCCATAGAAAGGTCAAAAACAGGTGACAATCTTGAAAGCTAATTTTTAAGTGTACTGTATTTTTCTATTTACTATGGATATTAACACTTAAGCAGTTCCTACTATAAGGAATTGCATTAGTCCTTTAATTTTCAAGCTTCTTCTTTCCACAACTCTCTTCTTCAGGTGATGTACATTTTTTGAGAATGAGCTTTGAACATTTAAATTTTTGTTCATTTACATACTTAGAGAAAGATTCTTTTTATTTAAGTGACATCTGTCACTGCAGTTGCAGTGGATAACAATATTACTTATACATTTGTCTAATCCTTCAAAAGTATTTTATTTGTTACCCAGTCCAAAGCAGTGTATAACCTGATTATCATTAATCAAACTGAACAGGTTTGTGTATCTACGACATATGGAGTTTGGCATTTCTTAACATAATCTCATATCTCAGTACAGAACACAATGCAATAAAGACATTGCCGTCGGTTCAAAAAAAAAAAAAAAAAAAAAAAGTTTATTTAGTTCTGTTGTAAGACCTTTCAATTTAGCAGAGCATTATCTGCAGCCAGGAAAAAAAAATGCACATGTAAAATAAGTGAAGGTCACATGAAGTGCCAACCAACAAAAATTTCAAACCATAACTTAATAATTTTAAAGCTGACTATCTATCATGGAGTTAGTACCCAGCCTACATACCTGAACCTGAGATTCAAGCATATGTTGAATTACAGTCCGACTGTCCTCAGAAAGAATCTTGTGCAATGTTGCTCTGCGCTCGCTGTCTTTCCGGAGCATGAACATCCCCAAGTTTTCTTCTGGAGCAGCAGGACTGCTAGCATCATAGAGTGGCTCATCTGGAACACTGCAGATAATCAATTAAGGTTTATGTGATGCATTTACCGTAATAGTGAGCACTATATGGATCATATGTAAGCAGTAAATAAACCAAAGGTTGGTGAGTACCAACCTACTCAGTCCAACATAGCATATTAATAAAAAAAAAAAAATCATTAATATATATATACATATACACACACACACACACACACATGGCATTTGCAGTCTGAATCACAATCTGATTGTTTGGGTGGTTACCTACCAGGTAACGCTTGTGGTTGGTCAGCTAGTCGGCTGGGGACCTGGGTTCGCTTCCCGGGTCCTCCCTGCGTGGAGTTTGCATGTTCTCCCCGTGTCTGTGTGGGTTTCCTCCGGGCGCTCCGGTTTCCTCCCACAGTCCAAAGACATGCTGGTTAGGAGGATTGGCGATTCTAAATTGGCCCTAGTGTGTGCTTGGTGTGTTTGTGTGTATCCTGCCCGGGATTGGTTCCTGCCTTGTGCCCTGTGTTGGCTGGGATTGGCTCCAGCAGACCCCCGTGACCCTGTGTTCGGATTCAGCGGGTTGATAGATAGATAGATACACACCCCATCTAACTACTATACAATAAAACACTAAGGTCCTCTGAACAATCTGATTGGTCAGTTTGGCTTTGGTGTGGTTGGTTAGTTTGTCATTGTCTTTGAAAGCTGAATACTAAGCAATAGTGCTAATGAAGTACACGCAGGGCAGATGTGAACAGCGGTAGTCCTAGAGGATCACGGTGGTTGTGGGTTTTTGTTCCAACTCAGTTGCTTAATTAGAAACCAATCCTTGTCAGTTACAGATCTTATTTAATTCCATGGCTTGTTAGTTTTTTTAACTCCGTCATGTGAGATATTTCTTATTTCGCAGATTTAAAGATTTGAAGCCTTAAATGGTTAATTCTCAGTCGTTCACTTATTTTCCCTTCAGTTACTTACCAAATATTTTACAATGAATACAAACTAGTGTAAATGGAGACAAGTTAGATGGAGAACTGCTAGTTCCTTTGTCATTTGCATTTTATTGCTAATAAGGAGCAGTTAAAAACAATGAATGCAGCTGTTGAAGACTAAAATAATCAATTAAGGGTGGTAAGTTTTAACAAGCAAGACCACTAAAATGAAGCTTTAAAATGTTGCCTGAGCAATAAGGTGCTTCAATAGCAATCATTGACTTCTCATTAAGAAATTAACCTTAAACAATTTAGTCTGTCCTGTGGCATAAAGAGATGTAATAGGATCTCATGCCTAGCATGGAATCTGCACCTTTTACCCTATTCCTTATCCAGGTCTGTACCTACCAGATTGCAAACTCGCTGGTTTAAAATTATTTTGACATCACTTGGCTTATATCTCTCAAATTCAGGAAAGGAAAAACATCTCAGTACCTTAAAAAATGTAGTCCATTCCTCAAACAATGTAGTCAACGAAGTGCCTGCTGTGCATACTTGAGCTGTGCCTTGCATTGTGTCTTAACTGATGATGCAATCAGTTTAACTTTGGTGTATGTTGTTAAAAAGAAGTCCTTCCATCCATTTATTTATTGAAAAACATTTCTGGGTCACAGTAAGTGCAAGCTAGAAACTAACCTGGTAGAACTTAAAAATATCTGTTATTTATTTCTGCAAGATCTGCAATTCATTTCAAAACTAGATATGTTATCCAGCTTGCCTGGGAAACTCTAATACAATGGGCGCCAATTACAGTGCTGTCTGTTAATTGGGTATATTCAAAGTACAGTAATATGTAATTAACTATATTCTTTTCTGTACACAATATTGTATTTTTTTGTTCTTAAACCAAGTGCTAATATTAGTGGAAAGCAGTGTGTTGTACTTGTTAATGCTTTTAATGTAGGATTTCAAACCATTACATTGTGGGTTCAAACCCTGCTACTGACATTGTGCGACAATGACCAAGTCACTTCACCCCATTAACAACCAAGTCAATTCACTTGACTGTGCTTCAATTGGAAAAACAAAGGAAATATAACCAATTATATCTCCAATGTTGAAAGTCGCCTTGCATAAAAGCGTCACTCAAATAACGAGTAATAATAAATAATAATAATATTATTATTATTAGGTCACTTGAAATGGTTATTCTTGAAAGAGCACAATTGTTCTAGACTAAAACTTTGCTGCATTAGAACAATTCCTGCCTTTTTCTAATGACTTGGCTTTTGTTGATGGTCACTGCAAAACACAATTTTTCAATAAAGTGCATTCTTTTTAATTAAAACGTACCTTTTCTCAGGGTGCCTCACAGCACTTTGAACTGCCATGCAGCTTTAATCGCACCACTCACTCCCCTTCAATCACAGCACTATTGAAGAGCTGCACAGCTGTTATCCCACCTTTCACCCTTTGGTGATGGACCCACTACTTACAAAACTTTACAGCACTCGATACCCATACAAAAACCGCCTCCCTTGTTGCTGTGCTACTGGAGGGTGTTGTTTATGTGCTGGTGATATGAGCTGCTTGACAAAGTCTGTCCTGTTATTGAAGGGGATCTGCTTGCTTGTCATTGCTTTGAGGCATTAAATACTTCACACCAGGAGGTCGACGGAGTGGAACGGATATCCAAGATGAGAACTGTTATGCATTAAAGAGTGCGGGTAGTCAATAACAAAAACAACACTTTCTAACCACTGATCTGTGCATTTTCATTGAGTTTATAGAACTTTATTTTTTTTATTTCATAACATGATGACAATGATTTTATCCTGTCTGGGACACCACCCCATCTCTAACTATCTAGCCTATTGGTTGCTGGTGGTATTCACTTGCCCCGGCAAGCACTTCTGCTGGGTCCTTCATTGGCATAAAGCACACGCTCAGCATAGTGCAGAATATTAAGTTGGCATAATATTAACAGATATCGAGAAATAAAAAGAAAAAAAAAACAAATATGCCGGCTAATTTTTTTTCCTATACCAAATTTCAACCAAATCTGTCAAGGCATTTTTGTGATTTTGTTTTATTATATATACAGTGGAACCTCGAGATACGATCACCTCTGTATACGAGAAATTCAAAATACGAGGAAAGTATGAGCGAAAAATTCAGATCTAAATACGAGCATTGGCTCGCGTAACAAGCCACGAGCCAGGCTGTGGGTATAGCTCGCGGCTTAGCGAGGGGGCGTGGTAGCTGTAGCGAGCTGC
This sequence comes from Erpetoichthys calabaricus, assembly GCF_900747795.2. Classification (NCBI taxonomy): domain Eukaryota; kingdom Metazoa; phylum Chordata; class Cladistia; order Polypteriformes; family Polypteridae; genus Erpetoichthys; species Erpetoichthys calabaricus. Next base: position 74,671,024 of record NC_041407.2, read on the forward strand.
AGGGCGATCTGCGGTGTCTGCGTTTCTCACCTAAGTGCACAGGTGGGAAACTGCCCACATCCATGATTGTTCCTGTGGCTGATGGGCTGCAGCTGCCATGTCCTCCCCGCATATATAGAGAAGTGCGAGCCAGTTAAGGGGGAGAAGAAGTAAAAAAAATGAGAGGAGAGAGAACGGAGGTTGCAGGAGGAGGCAGGAAGCAGCAGGCATCGGCAGCAGTAGGAAGTCGGTGCGGGAGAGCGAGTGAGTGCAGGCTCGCGTGTAGCTGAACAGTGAGCTGAACAGGCGAGCCAAACAGCTGAAGCAGGACGGTGTAGAGAAGGTCAGCTGCATTAAGAGTGTCTCGCCTGTTGCAGAGCCCGCATGGGAGAAGCAGGTGAGACGCTAACCGAGAAGAAGCACCGGGGATTGTCATCTGTTTTTTTTAAAGACTGCTTCCTGTTGACGTTTTAACTTCGTGTTAAAGGATTGTTATTCTTGTGTATTTTAAACCTCCACTTCACAACTGTTTTAAGGATTATTTATTTAAAGATTTATTGAATGCTCTATTGCACTTCGGACACCTGTTTTGATTCTTTCAATAATCAGTTATATTATTTACCAGTGTTATTTATTAAAGGTAGACTACAGTATATATAATTTATCAGTGTTATTTGTTAGGAAAATTGATTTTTATGTTGATATATTTGGGGTGCAGAACGGATTAACTGGATTTCCATTATTTTCAATGGGGAAGTTTGTTCTAGATACGAGAAATTCGCTATACAAGCTCAGTTCTGGAACGAATTAAACTCGTATCTAGAGGTTCCACTGTATATTATATATATATTATATATCTCGCACAATGATTAAATCTGTTCCCATATAGCTACTTAATCCTGCCAGTGGTGCCCTACAGTACGTGCAAAGTTTGAGTTACATTATTACGCTAATAAACAAGAAAGAAAGTTTGTCTGCTGCAATAGTTGTCATAATGCAATTACTAAGTGAGAGAGAAATATCTAAAATCTACAGTTTTGTTGATTTAAACAAAAATTAAATGCATAAACATGATTTGAAAAATTAAGGAAAACCCTAAAACAGTAAATTTTAACTTAATTTAGAAAAAAATGTATATATCAAGTTTGTGAGAAATGTGGCAACACTGTCATGTAATCAAGGCTGCTATTCTAACCGGAATCGGAAAGAGAAATGATGTATCCCTTTCGAAAGCAATTGACTTCAATTTCCAGTACGTGTTGCATTGCGATGTTCATTAATAACGCGCAAGGACAATCACTTAAAAGTTACTCAAGTTTACCTGAAAGAACCATGCTTTTCATACATCACATGTTCCAGAATAGGATCAGGAAAGAATACATCAGAGAAAAAGAACATTAAGTGGAAGAGCAAACAACAAGGCTAACGTATAATTAAAAGTAACTGTTACAAAATTAGAAGAGTACATCAGGACCTCAATAAACAGTGATGGATATTCCCTTTGACTAAGTAAAAGATGAAGGCATATCACATACCTGAGAAAACTGGATGAGAGATTATTTTCACTGATAGAAGGTTTGGTCTCACATTTTGACCAATTTAAAGCAACTTTTTTATTGTCGAATGATGATGTTTCATTGACAAGGTGGGCATTTTGCACCATGGTTCTTGTTGGAACTGATAAGCTTCTTTGATAGTCACCTGAATAATAAATACAATACAACTGTTAAGAGGTGTGTTGCAATACAAATCTAGAAAAACATTATTTTAATATATACAGTATTTACCCACATACATATCATATTAAGAGTAAAGCACAGTCATTAATTACATCTGTATTGTTTTCCTTAAAGCAGGGGAGGCTTATTTGGGTGAACTCTGGCAGCAGCTCTTCCCCAGTGGGTACGGCTCCGGCCCTTCCACTTATGTTGCTATATTACCAGTCAAGATACTGGAAGTCAGCGTTCAAACTGGACCCTGATCCCATTAAGGACTGATCACTTCAGCCAAAGTTCATTATAAAAAGACCTACTGGTAAACCTTGTATATATACATACGCTGTACATTATATACTGTATATTTTTATATGCACACACACACACAACATTCAATGCTGAAATAAGTATAAACAAATGAGTATAAAAGAAAAATAAAACAGCATATTAAACATACAACTGGAAAACAATGCCAACTTTGAACTTTATTAACAATCCTACAGTATCTTATACAACAGACTCTTGTAGTCATCACATCTTGACACCTCTGGCACACAGAACCAATACGTGTCCAAATCCGCGGTTGTGTAATGTTATCCCATTCCTAAAAATGTTGTTGGCCATTTTAAGGTTGCAATTCAGAGCAACCCAAAGGTTCTCTGTGAGGTTAAGTTCAGCAGAGAAGACCAAGAGAGAAGGCCATGGCAGCACTCATGTCTGTTGTGACCACAACACCTAGGTATGGCCTGATGTTGTCTTGATGTAGGATTAAATCATGTAACAGATGTCAGCATAGGACCACTGACACTCCTTGGCTCAGGACAATAGCATGGAACTTGAACCTCTCTGTCATTTCCATTGATGCTAGCAGTTTTTACAGCAGTATGGGTTGCAATCTAATGTGTTAGTTCTGTTCTGTTGTACTCAGTTGAAGGCAAACAGATCTTGTCTGTTCATTTGTTCTGTGGCCCAGCTAAAAACTTGCCTGCCGTCAGCACATAATGGTTGCGGGTTAATCTATATATAGTCATTCCATGCTTCGGGTTACGTTCAAGGTATTGTGGAATGTACAGAAAACTTTCCAAGTATGTTGTCAGTCTAACTTAAGTTTTGAATCAAGGCGTTTTTACAAGTGACCGATCATGCACTGTTCCCACCTGAAATTTGTTAGGTAAAGGAACACCTAACAAGCATTCACGTTTGGGAAGTTTCAATGCCTCTCTGTACATGTTATATTGCTGTTAATAGGGATTAAAACAAATTGACAGATGTTTATGAAAGTGCACAAGTTACAACTATGATTGAAAAATGTGCTTCTTTTTCCATCAGTACACACACACACACACACACACATACACAAACATAATACATAACTTACACATACAGTTATCGTTAATATATTCTTGGAGAGCCAGATATAGAAAGGTTTGAACACAGCATAAAAAACACAACAAACCACCTCACTCAGAAGGACTAAAAACACTGCAAAACTCACAAAAATGATGTTATATTATAAAATGACTACATGGGAAGGAACAAAGAGAGATACAAATTATATAAAAATAAGGAGCATAGACCCCCAATTTACTACCTTGGTCCTATCTACACACACCTGAAAAAAGGTTGGAGTAGCCCATCTGAAAGAACCACATCCAGAGGCGCTGTACAATGGCTGATCCTGCACTCTGACCCCCAAAGATCATGCGAAAAGACAATTTCCCCTCGGGGATTAACAAAGTATAACAAATCAAAAATCAAATGAAATATTTGTTTTGCTCATCTCTGGTCTCTCTCTGACACTGGCCTCTTTCTCCCACTGGTTTTGCATTTGTCCTAACTCTAAACTTAGTATGCCACAGACTGTGAAGCAGTTTAAAATGTCTTCCTAGTAAGTACAGCGCACTAGAAGGCTCTCGTCCATCACCTCTCAGTCCTAAAAGGCAGCTTGCCTTATCTGTACATTCTGATCTGAGACTGTGTACTGTACCTTCTAATAGCTAGGAAATCACGTCACCCTGGAATTACCTCCTTGACCATTCTGAAGGGAGGCACAGGCAAGTCTAAAGTCTCCTGTGTCGCCTGCCTTCTGGTGTCCTCAGAAAGTATACACTCAGGTTGCAAGTCTCTTTCAGTTGTACTGGCACACATGCCTATTGCCCTGGGTCATATGATACATACTGCCTCTTTCCTCAACCTTTGGTGGCCCATTACATATAGAAGTTAAAATGAAAAATAGAACAAAAGGGGGAATAGGAAGCTGGGTCATCAAGGGGCCTAAAAATAATGCATACTTTTGAACCCATAATTCCAAATATTATGTTATCATGTCCCAGCTTAATAACCTGGAACAGAAAAACTATAATACCATACACAAACTACTTTTTGTATATTTTGGCAACAAGAAACTCCAAAGACCCAGCAGTTAATAAAAAAATTATAGATATAAAGGCAGTGTAGCACGTGGAGTATAGTGCCTAATCTATTGCTCTAAATACCAGGAATTAATATGGTATTAAGAGGATTCTGATTTTTTTTTTTTTTTTTTTTTTTTTTTTAAACATTTTACATTTTATTTTCCTCCTTTTAGCCCTGCATATAAAACCCACCAAAAAAAAAAAAAGTTCAATCCTAATTTTCTTTATCCTCAGCTCTGGTAATGATGGCTTGTTTAAATTTTCTCTGTAAGACGCACCTGCTATTTTTTCATTCACTGTAGTCTCTGTAACTCCTTTATTTTTCTTCCGACTCACTGTCTTCAGAAATGGATCCTGCAGTAAGTGTGTAGCAGTAGTTCTACGATCAGGGTCTGGCTCAAAGCACTTTAAGATGAAAGCATTCGCTTCTTCAGACATGCATTCTGGTACTGGCGGGTGAATCTTAAACATTCCCACCTGGAAACATAAAAGAACCAGCTGATTGGTACACATCCTTTACATTTTTTCTTTTGACAGAGCACAAAAATGCAGACTAAAAAGCTTTTTCTGACCACATGAATCAAAAGATCAGATCCAGTTTATGTTGCTGCGTTAATTTGGAAACCCAAAGACAGAAATTATTTCAAACATTAATATTACAATAAACACATATTTAAGGTACAGAAAACATCTCAATATAGTTAGCTGGTTCAGTGTGATCAATTATTAAACAAGTAACAGAATAATGGTAGAGTAAAATATCTTTTTAGTAATGAATTCATGTATCAAGAAAAATACAGATAAAAACCACTGCTGTTTCAACTTAGCTTCAATTTGAATATGTAGATTTTCAACACTATGCATAAAAATGGAATATATTGTATTATATTATATATATATATATATATATATATATATATATATTATATATAATTTTGAGTCCCAAGATACAATAGTTTTGAACAAAACTATGAAATCCGGTCTATACTTTACACAACATGAAAACTGCTTAATCTAAAGTAAGTTAGGATCACAGGAAGCCTAGCCTAGCCTAGCAGCCAAGGCAGGGAAACAGCACTGGACAGATTGTCAGTCCATCGCAAGCCTCACTCACGCACACAACTGCACTAAGCAGTTGTTTACCCACTATCGTTCCTGTGCTTTTAATGTTCACTATGACATAGGATTATACATTTTAACTGGTAGAAGTAAAGGGTTCATGGTGTAGTTTGGGCAGCATTAGGCTGATTTCAGCATTAATAAGAGAAGAGGAGGGTGTTTCAAGCATTGAGGGAAGACAATATGGGCAGAAACACTTCACACAGATTTCTTAACAGTCTACTTAACTAAAACACCAGCTGTCACTATTGCACAAATCTATCTTAAAACTCAAACCGGGTGTGTTCACTTTTTCTTCTGCTTCAGTACAAAACAATGAAATTCAACTAGTTCACTAAGAGAGAGCTTCTCTCCACTCCTTCAGCTATCTACATATACTTGCTGACTTTAATTATGGAATGAGAATTGGGTATCACTGCACTGGCATGTGTTGCATTCAGCTTTCTAGGGTGAGCAATATGATCTACCTTCATAACACTGTACAGGTTGACATTCAAAAATCTGGCCATCGATAGTCCGGTTCCTTCAGATTTCCGGCATGGATTTCAGAGCACATTTTCAAATTTACTGCGTTGGCATGCCATTGTTTTCTGGAGGCGCTGTAGTCGATAATCAGATTGTTGGGTCTTGCTTGCTCTTTGCTAACAAGCATTCCTGCTCATTCCTTTTTTTTTTATCATTTATTTGCTGCTGTGTAGCCCCATTATGGATTCAGCAAAGAAAAGAGAGTGGCGTAAAACGTAAACATCGCGCATTGTCGATCGCAGAGAAAGTGGAAGTGCTAAAAAAAAACAAAAAAAAAAAAAAACTTGATAGCAGCGTGTCTGTGCGAACCATTTGCTTTTCGTTTAGTGTTTAATTTTCTATCTTTAAAAGGACTGTACAGGTAGTCATTTTCTGTTAAATATATACAGCATATATAACCATCCAAAATCTGGCATTTTTGAAAATCCGGCACTCCTCAGGTCCGGAGGTTGCCGGATTTTTGAATGTTAACCTATATGTTTCAAATACTTTATAAAAGGGTTTATTTTTTGAGACAACACTAGATGACACATACAAAAATTACACTAAATACGATAAATACAACTGATGGCTTTCTATTAGACTTGCATGCATATGTGTACCTTCTTATGCTACAATTCATATGATAAGAAAAACAAGGTATTAAAAAAAATAATAAAAAACTAATCCACTATCAAACACAAACACAATAAACATAATAAACACCCCTATATTGACAGAGAGGAATAATTTCACCTGGCTTAACCAATGTAAGAGTGATATGATGGCACAGGGGTTAACTAATTGGCCTCACAGCTTCACAGAAAATGGTTAATTTCTTATTTTGCAAACAATGTTTTTGTACATTCTCCCTGTATCAATGTAATTTTTTACAATTACATTTGATACACACCTACAAAACTGGGTTTAACCTAAGAGAGTCAAATGAGACCCACAGTCACCCATCATTTGCTCCCATCTTTTAGACCTGTCGGAAGCTTTAAACACAGTTAATTTTCTGACAGTGTTTGACATAGCATATACTCATGTCATCACTGGGTAGGCAATACTATGGCTCACCTTTTACCTGCATATGAGAGAGCTTGTATAGTTTCATAGAGTAGTGCTGTGCCTATCAACAGCAGATTCATTATAGCTGTCAAAGCTGGATCCTTTCCTGTTCATATTATGTAACACTATACTCTGCCCTATTATTTCTTTATTTACAGGGTGGCCCATATTTATGTACAATGGAACCTCGGTTCACGAACGTCTCAGTACACGTACAAATCGGTTTACAACCAAAAAGTTCGCCAAACCTTTGCCTCGGTTCACAACCACACAATCGGTATACGAACAAGCCAGTTTTCGGTTTGTACATGTTCAGTCTCTCTCTCTTGCTCGCTTCACAGGAAATGCACAGGGACAGAGCGCGACACACACACACACAGGCAGCGCGAGAGAGAGACAGACGCACATACACAGGCAGCGTGAGAGAGAGGGGGCTGGACGCATAAGGTAGAGAAGGCAGTTAAAGAATGCACTGGGCTTGATTTTGTTTTCACTTCTGTTTACAGAGATCGGTTCATAGCGTGCATTGTTGCAATGTTACTTTTCTTGGTGGTTTATTAAATTACGGATTTTTTCAAATTTTCATTTTTTCCCTGTGCTTAAAACTCATTAAAAGAAAAAGTGTTTTTAGCCAGCGGTTGGTAGCGCTATAGCACAAACTATTGCAGTGTTAGTTTACTCTGTTGTTCAAGGTTTTCTCAGTGTTATTCAATGTTTTTACATTTAGTTTACTATTACGCTGTGCATTCTATAGTTTAATTAACTATATTTGTGCTTAAAAAACTTAAAAAATATATATATTTACATACAGTTCATATGGTCTGGAACGGACTACTTGTATTTACATACAATCCTATGGGGGAAATTGCTTCGGTTCACGACCAAATCGGTTTACGACCAGTGTTTTGGAACGAATTATGGTCGTGAACCAAGGTTCCACTGTATATGACTTTTCTCATTTAAATTACTGCATGAAAAGCATCAAAAATGGCATCACTATGTAGCCTGAGATTGGGAGTAACAATGACCAGACATTGATTAGCTATGGTGGCAACAAGATGGGGCACTGCCACACTACGCCATACCAGTGTGACAGTGGTTGAACGAAATATTCCTGCAACACTGGGCCTGTGGAATGGCTGGCTCTGTCTCCCAATTTGACCCCTCCAGACTTTTTCCTGTGGGGTTACCTAAAAGACAAGATGCATCAACATCACAATGTGGCTGAGCTACTGTACGTGCAGCTATCACAGAAGATTTTCAGAGGATACCAGTACAGATGTGCCAAGCCTTGGCACATATTCAACAAGGTGCTGGAAACATTCCACAGGAACTTTGGTCCATATAGACATAACAGCATCACTCACTTGCTGCAGATTTGTAATCTGCACATCCAGGATGTGAATCTCTTGTTCCACCACATCCCAAATGTGCTCTATTGGATTGAGATCTGGTGACTGTGGAGGCCATTTGACTACAGTGAACTCATGTTCAAGAAACCAGTTTGAGATGATTTGAGCTTTGTGATATGGCGCGTTATCCTACTGGAAGTAGCCATCAGAAGATGAGTACACTGTGGTCATAAAGGGATTGATATTGTCAGCAACAATACTCAGGTAGGCTGTGGCATTTAAACGAAGTTCAGTAGACACTAAGGGGCCCAATGTGTGCCAAGAAAATATCCCCCACCCCATTACTCAACCACCACCACCACCAGCCTGAACCGTTAATAAAAGGCAGGATGGATCTATGCTTTCATGCTGTTGTTGCCAAAATCTGACCCTACTATCTGAATGTCACAGCAGAAATCGAGACTCATCAGACCAGGCAACATTTTTCCAATCTTCTTCTGTCCAATTATGGTGAGCCCATATGAACTGTAGCCTTGGTTGCCTGTTCTTAGCTGACAGGAGTGGCACCCGGTACGGTCTCCTGCTGCTTTAGCCCATCTGCTTCAAGGTTCGACGTGTTGTGTGTGTTCAGAGATGCTCTTCTGCATACTTTGGTTGTAACAAGTGGATATTTGAGTTACTGTTGCAATTCTGTCAGTTCAAACCAGTCAGGCCATTGTCATCTGACCTCAACAAGGCATTTTCACCCAGAGAAACGACACTCACTGGATATTTTCCTTTTTCCAGACCATTCTCTGTAAACTCTAGAGATGGGCATGTGTGAAAATTCCAGTTTCTGAAATACTCAGACCAACATGTCTGGTACCAGCAAACATGCCATGTTCAAAGTCACTTAAATCACCATTCTTCCCAATTCTGATGCCCAGTTTGAACTTCAGCAGGTCATCTTGACAATGTCTACATGCCTAAATGCACTGAGTTTCTGCCATGTGATTGGCTGATTAGATATTTGCATTAATAAGAAGTTGAATTGGTATAAAAGCTGGGTATAAAAAATGATTTGTCTCTAATCCTGAAAACATATATATTTATCCCAGTTCTGGAGTACCCAGTGGATGGGATAGATAAGTACAAAGTGAATTTTCCAACAAAGAAGTAATTTCTTTCTCTCCCTCTCTCACTTATCTTCACCTTGGTCGCAACTTCATGAAGATCTCTAGGAGTGAAGCATTTTCCACAATAGCTTCTCCTTCTTGGACTCCACATTGCATCAGTGAGCCTAAAGCCTATGGATTCACCAAATGCTGAAAAGCATTTAAAAAGGAGCAGTCTGGAATATATTCAGAACATCGGTAGATTCTGCATGAATCAAGCTGACCTCAGATTCTTTAGATTTAGTACAGAGAGCCAAAAAGGGAAGGGAAAAAAAACAACAGAGGAAGAGTTAACTCCAGTCTATGGAAAAAAATACAGTCAGTTTTGTTAAGTCACTTGAAAGACAGGAATGAATAAACAACCAACTAGTAATGTGTTTTTAAAGGCAGAGTTCATTACAAACTCAGTAAAAACAGGGGAAAAACATTAAATCTATAATTATAATTTGAAGGTAACGTATAGTGCATATTCAATAAACCGGTCCTGTAGGGGGAAGTCAAAAGAAAAAAAAAATCTACGGCAAAAATGGAAAGTAGCAATTCAAACCAAAGCCAAGAACTGAGAACAACAAAACTCAGGCACTGCTTTTACTAATAGGGGCATACTTCATTTTAAATTATTGATTAAATCAATGTGGGGTTACACACTGGCAACAAGAGGATAATAACACCCCTCTCCTTAAAATAGAGCACATCCTCAGTGTACCTTTTCCAAGCATTGGTCTTTTGATCAGAAAGACTAATGAAACTTTTATAGGCAAGACCAAGGGTCCCCAAAACTGTCTGATCCAGAATACATCACTAAGTCTAGTCAACAACCTGCCATCACATTTCCCTGATCGCTCGGTAAGCTTATTTTATTTTCCATGAATAACAAGCTTTTTTATTCATTTGATGTAGAAAGGGAAATAATAAAATATGTTAAAGAAACTACTAAACACAGAATTTGCTACTTGTTGAAAATCCAACACTCTGGTACTGATTTACTATAAACAAACCAGTCACTGTTTCTTAACAGATAAAAAAAAACCTAAATCTATAAATTTAATTTCACCCCAGGGCCTAGTATTAAAATGCCTTTAACATTAATCCTTGTGGTTTTCTGATCCCATGCCTTCACTTTCTGTAGAATTTAATATTGAATGACAACTTTTGCACTTAACCGTGTAATTCAGATCGGTTTCCCTGTAAGTTTCGTTGTTCTTGAAACATAATGTGTGCAATTGTGTCAAAAAGGTAAATAAAAGAGGTTGGCAGTGGCACCAGGAAGGGCAACTGGCTTTAAAAAGTTTTCTGCTCCATTACCACCTTGAAGGGTGGCTACCGATCAGTCTGGATGAGCTTGGAAAATGGAAATGAAACCCGCACAGAGGAAGATTTAGATAGTGGACTTGCCTTATTAAATAACGGAGATGTAGTAACTATGGCTAAGCATACATGACTTGCCATTTATCTTTGGGCTGATGATATTTATGCTGTTTGTTACAAACTGCTAAAAAAAAATCAATGCAGAGGTTTTAAAACCACGTCATTTTATCAAAAATACAACATTTGGCTGAAAACACTGAGAAAACATAACATTTACTGGTGAAAGCACATAGAAATGAATTGATTTGTGAAAAGCATGAAATGTTATGGTGCCTTTGCTTGCACAAGACACTTAAAAAACATTTCAAAAGTAGCAAGAAAATTTATTTTTTTTTAAATTATAGGGACAAGAGTTTTAGAATATCCATACTGATGTTTAAATTCATTTCAGAGAAATACAAGCTCACCATGGGATGTCATACAATCCCATGCTAGGCAAAAAGTCAGAATAGTCCTTATGGAATAGGAGTCACTAGTTACATTATATAAAGATGGGATTGAAATTGTGTGTGGAGAAGCAGAAGCACTCAGAGATGTGATTAGGTGAACTACAGTCACTACAATGACATATCAGTAAAATCTAAAACAATAGAAAGAATTTCAAAATATAGTTAGACAATGAAAATATCTTCAACAACCAAGTGAAAACATAATTGCAAGAAAAACTATGAGAGTTAGTTATTCTGCTGAATAAGCAGAAAGAATCTGCTTCAATACAAACGCTTCCAGCTCAGACAAGCTCTGGTGAAAACCGAACAACTGCTTACGTAATGGTAATTGGGAGTAGATTAACTCACTTTTAAACACCTGAATCATGACAGTGCAGAAGTATTCTGATAATTCCTAAAGTTCATACAGGTCACCTCTACATTGCTTCTTATGTTCATGTCTAACTGAGCATAATGCAAACATATTTGTTGGTTAATAAAAGAGGCTCAAAACTTTAAAGTCACATGTGCAGAAGAGGTAGATGGCCAGCCTCATTATATGTAATAATGGCAATGACTAAACAAGAGTTAGTCAGAAAAATATATTTACATTTGACTGGTAGGCTTTTGGGTGAGAAGCACAATTCCAAGAATTCAAAGCAGGCTGTCACACCCTTTGAAGCTTGAAGATCATGTATGTAAGGATGAAGTACCCTGCTGTCTTGCCATTGTAAAATTCTTTCTATTTCCATGAACAAAATATTTATGATTGTCAGTGACCCCAATATGATAATACATTTTAGTATAGGCTTTCTTTTGCCATTTATATAACAGAATTGGAAGAACAAGCTAAATGTATCATTACAAGCACTGAGTGATCAGAAGGAATTAGCTGTTTATACACCAAAAAAAACAAAAAAAAAAATGAAATGCACTGCAAAAATTACAAGACAGCTGCAACAAATGCAACTTAAAGAGGCTTCAGTATTTTCTTTAAACATTCAGCATTAAGGACAACAACAGAAGTCATTTATTTTTCAACAAAAACAGTCACATATGTTACCCATTCTAAACTGGATTACCTTAAACATAGCTGCTTGTGGGCTCCCAAGCTCAAAGAAGGGTGGCTTCCCTGTTGCCATTTCAATTATAGTGCATCCCAGAGACCAAATATCTGCAGGCTTCCCATAACCTCGAGGGCCCTTGTCAATTATTTCTGGAGCCATGTACTGGAGAGTCCCTTAGATTTCACAGATAAAATTATAAATATACAACACTCCTTAATGTTTCAATCAGAATATCTTTCAGTAAGATTTTAGAAAAGTTAAAACACAAGTTGTTTTATCAGTAATTTTAAGAAAACGCTATCTAAATTAAATTCAAAAGGAGATGGAGAGCATAAAAGAAACAGACCAGACTGGAAGGCAACTATTAAACCACTGGTGGTAGTTCAGTGATCATATACTATTTATACCTGAATAGGGGTACTAAAGCACTAGTGAGAATTAACTCTTGTCCAACTGGAGCAGCTAGTGTTAAAACAATGAAGGTTCTTCATTCCCACTAGCAATGTTAATGGCCAATTATATAATTTTAATTTAGATAAGGGCTTCCATAAATTAAGCTGCCAGTGCATCTGTTAACCTAATCTTTTTGCAACTTCTAGCCATAGTACATTCAAACCTGTAAAGGTCTCTGTGCAAGGGTTGATTCCAGCCAGTCTTTTCGATGTTCCAAAATCTGAAATTTTCAGAAGTCCACTGTAAGTATTAATAAGTACATTGTCACCCTGAAAAAGAGAGAGAATGTTATGAACTTTGCACCCTTTAACAAAAGAAAAATGAGCATTCTTATTAATCAGTTAGAATAAACACTTTATACAAAAATCAGTATGCAATACCTTAATGTCTCTGTGTACAATCTGATTGTCATGCAAGTACTTCAAGCCTTCCAGAATCTGTTTTGTATAATAAATAATTGTGGCTTCATTATCCTTAAGAGGTCCCCATTTGGCTCTCAGCAGAGATGATAAACTTCCTGAGAGAAAGGAATCATTATTGCCTCTATGAAGTACAAATTAATACAAATGAAAAGATATCATAATTTACGCATTTATACAACTGAACATGCTCAAACAAAAGACAAACTAATCAATTACAGAGACTATAAAATGTATATAATGTATATAAGATTTTTACATTTTATCATTAACAATGAATCACAGTGGATTTAATTTGGCTTTTTTGAGACTGATTAAAAGGAAAAAAAGCTCTTTAATGTCCAAGTGTAAACACGGCTCAGCAAAGTGACCCGAATGTGAAATGTGAAAATGTCTAAGCGAGTGAATACCTTTTACAATATGCACTGTTTAGAGAGAAAGAAAAACAACAACTAGGGAATGATGCATTTTGATTAAAAAGTGAACATAAAATCAAAAATTCACCTCTCGAAACAACACATTTTACTAGGTTTCTGGATTATGGATAAGGTGGGCAGTGTGTTGCACTGGCCATTGATCTTTAAATCTCAAGGCCCTTTAATCAATTCCTGACTCACTGTATGACCCTAAGCTAGTCATTTAATGCTCCTACCCTACAAATACCAATATATAAAGAAATACAGTATATACATTATGCATATGAAAACAATTGTACTGTATCCTTATTTTGCAAGTCAATGTGAACATCAGCCAACTATATTATAATAATACACACACATATATAATATCTGAAACAATCCAGAAGTATGTTTACTTCCAAAGATTTTACTACACAAGTTTGCTTAAAGTACAGAATGCAACCATTCCAAATTAAGCACAATGAACAAAGTATATATCAAAAGGCAGCTTAATGTAATTTGTGGTGGCACTGTGATAGCTCTGCTGTCTTATAACAAGGAAACCCTGGTGCTCCCCAGCGGTGTTGTGCAGTTTGCATATTCTCCCTGTGCCTACATGGGTTTCCTCCCACAGTCCAATAACATGCAAGTTAGAAGGACTGACAATGGTAAATTGGCTCCTGATACGTGTGTGTTCATCCTGCAATGGTATACTATATATATGAAAGATTGCCTCATACCAAAAGATGTTATGTATGGCAAGCTTGCCATTGGACACTGCCCTACGGGCCGACCAACAAAGCGTTTTAAAGACGTCTGCAAATGTGGCCTGACACTTGCAGGCATTGACCCCATGAGCTGGGAACTTCTTGCAGATGACTGGGGTTTCTGGTGACACGCTATGTGAGGAGTCGTCAAGGAAAAGTGCAAGCAACAACTGGAGGACAGACGACAATGCAGAAGGCAGAGACAGCAATCTCAGCCTTTGTCTGTGGGAGAGACTGCCACACCAGGATTGGGTCATTGAGCCACTCCAGATGATGCTCACAATAGGACTGATCAAGACTATCCAAAGCACAACCATTATCTGTCAAGATAGACAGATGCTGATGATGTGGGTAATACACACTACACCTCGGAACACAAAAATATTGAAAACAACAGCAGAATACAACAAATGGTCACATGTATTATGCCAGTCAATAAAAACAACAACTCCATATTGTCTTTTAAAGATGCCTGTGTATATTTTTCTTGTATGTTAGGCAGACTTATAACTACTATAACTAAGAATTAACAGCTGTGTGGTAAAAGAAAATAAATTGTCAAGGGGAATGAAGATAACAATTCATCATAAAAAAAAAAAATCTAACAAGGAGAGGAAACAAAAAGATGCAGCAGGCTGAATTTATAGTGGAACATACCTCCAGGAACCTCTTCCATAAATATTTTTATAAAACCATCTTGGCTAATGGAGCCCAAATATTGTACAATATTCCTGTGCTTCAATCGCTTGTGCAAGGTAATCTCTTCGTGAAGAATCTGGGAGTATCTGTAGGTTTGACATTACAAATTTTAATTAAAAAATAAGCTTCCAGCCACATGTCATTCATATAAAGAAGCATCAGCATCAAAGCAGTGCTATCTGTTTTGTAAAAAGGACAAGACCCTAAAATTGGAAAACATTTAAGGATAGAATTAAAAATGATAACTGTG
The DNA here is from genome assembly GCF_900747795.2 of Erpetoichthys calabaricus. Lineage (NCBI taxonomy): Eukaryota > Metazoa > Chordata > Cladistia > Polypteriformes > Polypteridae > Erpetoichthys > Erpetoichthys calabaricus. The sequence goes on from NC_041407.2 coordinate 74,686,181, forward strand.
TAATATTAACTATACTTTATAAAAATACACCACATGATGTATTTGAAAATAATACTGTCCCAAATAAAAACAAGCCACAAATTCCCAGCAATAGTCATCAGTATCAAAGTTTCGCAATTTAAAAACGTATTCTTCTTTACCGGCTGTCTTTTTCAGGAATCTCTTTGATCGCAATGCGGACTTGTTTACTCAGATCTCGACCAGCATATACTACTCCATATGTTCCTTTACCCAAGACCACTTTATCACCACTGTCTGTGTACTCATAGTCATACTGCAAATAAAAAAATATCTGAAATTAATTCCACTTAAAATATAGACTTACACACCTAAGTGAAAAATCTTAGATATGGTCTTTTGGATTGAATTTGATGTGGTGGGTGAGCATAGATTAAAAACAAGGGCACTTTGCTACAATAATTAGTAATTCAACATAAACACAAAACAGACAAAATGCACACAAATAAACTGCACAATTCAGGAAGACTCATGTTTTTTCAAAATAATTGAACAGGTCATGGTAAATTAGGTCAAATGAGAAAATAATAAACTTACAAACAAAACCACTAGAATGTCATCTATTGTGCATTAAATGGGAGCATAGCAAGTCTCCAGTGTAGGACACATTTAATCTCTAGAATGCGTCAATAACTCTCCTGCCATGAGAAAGTTTTCAATCAATTGCATCATAGGCTTTTGTCCATTCTAAAAAAATATGGGATTTCTTATTTATTATGGTATTTAATAAACCACAGGCAAAGTGCATATTAATAATGGAGAGATCAATTGTCTCAAATGGTCATCTTGGGATGTTGCTATTTGGCTCCATGATTTCTACCTTCCATCTTTATGAAAATTAGCACCACCAAGAGCACCTAAGGCAATAGATTACTAAAGGTGCATACACTATAGCTGACCTCCGCATTGTAGCAGCTTACAAATGTCCACTCGTGATCTCTTTCTTTATTGGCTTTGAAAACCACCCTCTATTGGGGTACCCAAGTCTTTTGGATACCTTAAGATTACTACTCTCTGTAGAACTTTAAAAAAGAAATGGCACAAAATAATTTATATCTTGTGTCTCTCCCTTTCATTACAAATTGTAGATCTAACAATACATTTTAATTTAGTGCTTCCTTTTTGATTGAATGTTCAGGGTTAATTAAGCATGTAACTACAGTATATGTATAATGGCCAGTAATTGTTCAGTTTCCAGTGTATTACAAATTAATTACACAAGAGACAGTATCTCACCTCTAAAATGCCTTCAGAACAATCCCCCGAATCATCCAAACACAAAACATTGTCTTTAACAAAGGAGTTTACATTGCTGCAGAACCTAGAAAATAATTGTTAGACAATGAACATATTGCATTTTCACTCTCGCTGAAGCTGGACATACGAAAGTATAAATACACCTACTGTACCTTTTGCAGTGCTGTTCACTAGGAAAATAAAGTTGGAAGTCATCAGAGTTTTGCAACACATAGAGGAAACAGCAACGTTCATCATACTTTGAAACGCTGTGGATGAGTGAAAAATGTAAATTTATAACTTTTTAGTCATGCATGACATAAGAGAAAATCTGAATAAATACACAGTTCTTCTCAAAGGCAATGAAGTGAGTCAAAACAGGGTGAACACAATAGCAGCAGTAAATATTGCCTTCAGAAAGTATTCAGACACATTCACTTTTTTTCCCATATTGTTGCAGCCTTGTGCTAAAATAAATTTAAATAATTATTTTCCTTAATTGAGAAGCACTCAATTACCAGAATTAAATGTCAATTTATACCTGCGAGTGACATAAAAGTTACCAAGACCAAAATGTCTTTGTTTTATCCAAATTGAACAAACAAATAACATATGGCTAAAGAATAAGGAGCAACAGACAGGAAATGTAAGTGTGTGTTTGTGAGAGACAGAAAGAGAAAGACAAAGAATCAGACTATTAGATTATTGATTAAGCAAATATTAAAACTTTTCTATAAAGCTAAAATGGGGAATCAACAACAAATGTTCATCTCTATGTTTAACAATTGACAAATAAGGAAAAAGATTAACTTCAGATCATAGCAAGTTTATCTCCTACCTCACACCCCGAATTGAGGATGAAGGGAATGTCCAGCTGTGTGTGCCTTTCTGCTGAAAATAAAATAATGCAAAAAGAAAAATTTAACAAATAAATTAAAAGGTAGACAGAAAAGCATGAATGCCCAAAGCACAAAAACATAAAAAGATCTTCACAGGATAAACAACATTTATATATATATATATCCTCTGTTAAATGTATTAAAATTATTTAAGAACCCTCACTTTATTTCTGCTTTAATTTTACACTCACTGACACAATGTAACTGATAGTGTGCACAATAATTGTGCAGTATTGTTTTTTTATATTAAAAAAAAGATGTACTGTATGTTGGGGGAAAATACAATGAAATGACACCTTTTATTGGCTAACTAAATAAATAGATTACAAATGCAAGCTAAGGCCCCTTCATCAGGCAAGATGTAACAAGGAAGGGGCCTTAGCTGCCTTGAAAACTTGCATTTGTAATCTATTTAGTTAGCCAATAAAAGGTGTCATTTCACCCTATTTTCTCCTCTATCAATCTATGGCTAACACTCTACTGCTATGTATGTTGGGGGAAAAGTGCAGATCATCTTTACAAAACCAATTTTAAAGCCAGTCTTTCTCATCCTTTTAAAATATACTAATAGATCATGACTACACACAGACTGTAGGCACACATGTACATGCTCAAGTTTTAAATGCACAAATTTAAAATGGAAACAAAGTGCTCTACTCTTTCAAAAGGTAAAGACCGTTTTCTTTCCCTTGGGAGGGCAGTTACCTTGTCTTGAGAAGAGATGTGCCAGAGTTTCACAGTTCCAATCTCTTTATCTTCATTAGAAACACTGAGGTAGGAGGGCTGAAAAATTTTGGTTGGTTCCAAGATGAGAATCTGCAAATCAATGCCGTGTTATCAGACGAGCAACCCTTATAATTACATGTATTTTTATGTATCTGTAATTAGTATTTAAAAATGTACATCAAAGGAACTATGATACCTTGATAAATAATAAATGAGGTAAATACAATACGACTAAAGTAGCAATAGCTACAGCAAAGACTTTAAATGGTTTGGCAGCTTTACCGGTTGTTGCAGGCTTGTTAGAGGTGATCTAAAATCATGGGCCAGAATAAAAATGGATCAAAATAAAAAGCAAAGTACAACCTTCAAAGATTAAATTAGGAAAATTATAAGGACTAATGGTTACTCAATGATTATGCTGGCAAAATTTAGTGGCAACACAGAATTGTTAACTGTATTATATACAGTATGTATGTAGACTGCATTAAAGTAAAAAACAGATTCACTTGAAGGGAGTTTCCATTAACAAAGGACACTGCAGTTCTCAATCAATTAGAAAGTAGCTCACTGATAATACTGATTTACTATGTGAAGACCTTATAGTATATTTATAAATATAAAAATCAGATGGTTGTTTTAAGTTCAGATTTAACATACTTCTCAAGGACGCCGAATCTGATTTTTTTTTTTTACTGCCTCTCTGCTGGTATAGTCAAGGTTTTCCACTAGAATTATACATTTAAGATTTTTTTTTAAATAAAAGAAAATACATGTAAGTGTGGTAATTAAAATACAGAATACTGTTACACCATTAAAAAAAAAAAAAAAGCTGCTTAAGTTTTAATTTAGCAACCCTCCTACAATGAGTATGCTAGAGAAGAATGTCTGTGTAAAACATGTTTGTGCTTATTATGTTGGGACTAGTGTACTCAAAACAGTGTTACCCTTTGCAAATTTGCCTCAGAGACAAGACCATCCATCCATCCATTTTCCAACCCGCTGAATCCAAACACAGGGTCACAGGGGTCTGCTGGAGCCAATCCCAGCCAACACAGGGCACAAGGCAGAAACCAAACCCGGGCAGGGTGCCAACCCACTGCAGACACGTTATTATTGATTCTCAAAAATTTATCAAAAACTTCATCTATAACAATGACTCTGGGTTCCACTCCTAAATTTGTACATGTCCACCAAAGAATACCTTTTGGCCAGATGTCAATGAAATGAGAACAGGTGGAACTAGCAGTTTAAACTAGCAATCCAATATCATCAATTTTGCATCAAATATACAATGCAATTATAAGTCTAACTGCCTAACAGCGTGACATTTCTTGAAATTTTCCAAGCAGTTTAAAAGGCACAGTTAACAAACTGTACGTAAACTTATGACCCACCAGAATTGTAATATGGTCAAGAAAAAGTGAAGTACTCCGTCTTGAAAATTGTTGGAAAAAAATTTTGCAGTAAGGAGACTGGAAGATTGTGGGTTCGCTTCCCGGTTCCTCCCTGTGTGGATAGCGCTTTGAGTACTGAGAAAAGCGCTATATAAATGTAATGAATTATTATTATTATTACTGTTGCCCTGAACAAAGTAGATGTCTTAATCAATATTCCAAATGTATAGTTTGTTAGTATAAAATTTGAGAAGGGGTTATAAAATGAGTTTTAAAGAATTCAGCCTAAGTGTATGTAAACTTCTTACTTCAACTGTAGGTTGTATACTGGAGAAGAAAAAGCATCTCTTCATGACAGTTTCAAGAGTTTGTTGAAATCATGCTCTGATGATGTATAAGTTGATTACCTAATAAAATGGCTATTTGGTATACTGCCACTGTTTCCTTTTTTTAATAGATAGCTCAAAAGAGTAGAATGCTTTTCATACTAGTTCATAGTGTTTCTTAATTTCTTAGTTTAGTAACCACCAGTTCTTCTGTAACTTTTTGCCTGTAGTCCAGAACACCACAGTAAAGATGGTGTTTGACCACAGTAGAAGTCGAGAGGCAGAAATTGGCTGCTAATCTTGTCCTGAGCACAGGATGGGTTTTTATAATTTGAAACAAATTTTGAATTATTATTTAAACAAGTACAAAAACAAAATCACAATGACAACTGTACAAAAGCAATTAGATAATTTACTTGCAGAATAATGCTTACAAGCAGACTAAATGCTGTCCAATTTGATTTACAGTGTTCTAGAAACAGATAATACAAACACCACTCTCTATTCTTTAAACACAATAAGATTATTTACATAGCTAACTTGAAAGATCTCAACACCCAGCTTGTAAAGGCGTGCAGCATTTACCTCCTACATTGCCCTTTGTACTGAGTCAAACATGACAAAAGCAGATGAAAATGTTTGCCAGACTCAAATGTTGATCTACAGTTGTTCACTGCCATGATTGTTTTGAACCCTGTAGGCCAATTCTTTAGAATATTTACTTTTGTAATATATTCATCCTTTTCACATCTGAAGAACTGTAAAGAGTCAAAAGCTTAATCCCAATCAACATTGCCACAGGGCAACTCTGGCGGATAATCCAGTTTACTACTGGGCTTATATTCAGAAATGCTCATATTTACTCCTGTACAGGTCTCAAACAAGTTACTATTTAAAAAATACAAACAAGGAATGATTCATTTCCTTGAATGTCAATACAGATCATTAAAACTCATAAAAAAACTGGACCAATTTATTATAAATTGTAGTCTGGTCTAACCAGGTAATTATAGGATGGTCATTATAACTAGAATTGCAAGTACATTATGAGAAAATTGCTATATTAGAAAAAAAGGGCAAGGAATTACACATACAGGGGAGAAAGTGGAAGCATTTGGAAAGTTGCCACGGGTTTAGCTACGGAAGACCTTATTTTAATACAGGGTGAGCCCAAAAGAAGTACCACATTTCAAAAGTTTATTCTACAAAAACACCAAGATAAAATAGATTATATTCTGACACAAGAAAGGGTATACAAAATAGATTTTTTTCATTGTGCTTTAATAATGATGTCTTCAAGGTGGTGGCCATCATTAGCGATACACTTTGAGATGATTCCTGAACACTCACATGACTCGTTCATACATTTCAAGGGGAATAGTGGCGATTTCGTGTCGAATAGCGTCCTTGAGGGCTTCAAGGTTTTTGAGGTCGGTGTGTGTATACCTTCGACTTGAGATAGTCCCCACAAGAAGACATTGCACGGAGCGAGATCAGGTGAATGTGAAGGCCACCCGACATCGCTACACAGGGAGATCAGCTTCCCCTTCAACATCTCCCGCAAAACTTGCATGGATCTCCACGCCATATGAGCTGTCGCTCCATCCTGTTGAAACCAGGCATCCATCACACCCATTTCTTCCAGTTGTGGCCGCAAAAAGTTCTCTAGCATTTCAATGTAATGTTCTGAAGTGATGGTGATCGTTGCTCCCCCCTTCTCAAAAAAGTAAGGGCCTACAATGCCAAATTCTGCCACGCCGCACCAAACCATAACCCGCTCACTGTGCAGGGGTCTCTGATGAAGTTCACGAGGGTTGGTTTCATCCCAATAGCAAAAGTTTTGCATATTTACGCAACCATTCAAATGGAAATGTGCCTTGTCGCTGCACATGATGATGGCATCTCGATGAACAGTTTGCAGAATGTTCGCTCACAACTCTCTATGGCTCTCCCAGTCTGTCTAAGTGAGTTCTTGCACTACCATCATGTTGTATGGATGGAAATTAAGGTCCTCATGCAAAATCCTCCTGAAAGACGTGTTGGAAATGCCTAAGGCGGAAGCATGTTTGTGTGCTGAACTTCTATAAGACTACAAAATTGATGCCCTTACAGCTTGGATGTTTTCAGGCATTTGTACAGTCCAAGGATGGATTGGAGAGTTTCTGTTCAATGTTGTACCTGTCTGTCTAAATTTAGCCACCCATTGATGAACTTCTTTTCCGATTTGGGACATCACCATTAGAAGGAATGCTGAAGTGCGTTTAGAAGGCATGTTGCGTAGTGATGATGGATTTGTTGTTTTTGAAGAATGCTTCAACAGCAAAAGCACTGTGTGCATCAGAACAAGGCGTGTTGCCGAATGAAAACTACAAGGGATCGCCTATCAAAGGACTCCCACCCCAACCCACTTAGCTGCCTCTACCTTGCGCAATGACCTTGAGAAATGTGGTACTTCATTTTGGCTCACCCTGCAGTATGCTGTAGTTTTATAAGGAAGCAACAAAAGCACTCTATTAATATGCTTTACGGTTGAGCATAGCTTTATTAAAATATAGACATGTACAGTACTCATTACAAATGTTAACCCTAAAATACAGAACAATGCCGCCCAACAGAGTAATTTCATAAATATTCCTGTATAGTTCTTGACTAACTACAAGATTGTTACATTTGCCTTACCGGCCATGGCTTCTCAGTAAGCGTAGGCTTGCATGCTTCAAACAAGAGATTCATCCAAAATTCAAAAAGATCCTGTTTGGGGAAATTGTCTTGGGGCACTTTAGCAAACTGCTTATATAGATAATACGTCTCTGTTAAGGAGGCCAGGTACCTGTATGGTAAGTAACCAAAAAAAAAAAAAAAACACAACAAGATGATGATACCAAAAATCCTTATCTTTATCTTGCTAACCTTCAAACCAGCTTCTTCCTTGTGTTACCTAATGCATTGTTCAAACTGGTAACCTGTCTGTGCAGGTTATACATTTTAAACATTTTTATAGCAGAAAGTAATAAAGGTCAGCCCTTGCAAGTCATGGGTTAACAACTTGTGGATCCACCTATTTGTGGATTTGTTATTAATAATAAAATGTACAGTAAATTATTTTGTGATCTAATTGCAAAAAAATTGCAGATGACGCTGTAGCAGCGCTACTTAAATGGACCAAAAATTTAGAAACCCCAGAAGTACTAAGTCATTGGGCAGCTTCAAGCAGTTGCCATGAGGGCTGCTGGGTAAAAGACGACGGCACTAGTTCAGTGAGCCATTAGAAACTGGCTGGCTGGCAATTGGTGGTGTATTTTTGTTTCAACACTTCACTGCACAACTGGATTATATTACACCCATTGGATTACAGTTTTGTTTGGATTTATGTTCTTATCTTGTGCCTGCTTTTTTGTGTGATCTTGTTCGTTTGTCTGGAAGTTGCTTCCAACTTCTATAAATCTATACATACATTTGCTTCATGGTAGGACAAACACTTTACATAAACTTTCAAGAGGCTATTCACTGGGGATTTCATTTCATAACTATACCACCATCCTTTGCATTTGCGAAACTGCACTGTGTTGTGTTTATTGTTAATCATTTTGTGCTTAATGTTTTGTTTGTTTTTTTATATATAACATTAATCCTTTTTGTTGTTTATTACCATAAATATACCCACAACTTTATTATAATAAGTTAAATTTTGTAAAAAGTTACAGTTCACTAAAGAACTGTTGAATTGTGCACTTCGTCTAGTGGAAGCCACGCATCTTTGTCTCAGCAGCCAACCTCACACACATGATTACCACACACAGTGATCATTTTACCTCACATTTCTCACAATGTTTTGCATCTTGTTTAGTGCAGTACACTTAGAATATACAGTAAACATGAGCCCAAAACTTGTTTGTGGGGGTCCCATGCCCATAACCCCCGTGAGTTGCAAGGGATAACAGTGTTTGTTTTTCTCAACATTCATGTCATTTTGTACTTTTCGTTTTTTATGATCTGTAAATAACTTTTGGTTGGTGCTGCATTTTTGTTCAATGGGAACATTTAGTAATATTTTAGATTTGATAGGATAAACTTTATTAATCCCAAAAGGAGAAATTCAGATGCATACTGCAGCAGAAACATAAAAAACAAAAGATACAGACTCACAAGACAAATAATACAATCAATCGAGTGATACACAAATAAATAATAAATGTGTACTGTGAAGAAATAGCAAATTAATAAATGTGTACTGTGAAGAAATAGCAAATTGAAGAGTATAAGTATTTAGTCTGGGGTGTTGGTGGTGGGGAAGCACGGAATTGCCTGATAGCAACAGAGACTAAAGGTCCCCAGAGGAGCTATTTAGCACACCGTGGTTGAATGACCCTGTGGCTGAAAGTGCTCCAAGAGAACACTTCCTAGAGGAGGAGATGGAGCAGATTTTTCATGATGGCACAAATTTTGCCACCATTCTCTTTTCCAAAATTGCTTCCAGTTTGTCCTGGGTTAGCTTTGTGATGGAGCAGGGTTTTGTGATAAATCTGTTCATCCATTGTGTGTCTTATGAACTCAGGTTGCTTTCCTAGGAGTCCACTTTGAAGAACAACACTATGGCTACTAAGGGCTTGTAAAACATTTCCAGTATTTGCTGTATACATCAACAGACCAGAGTCTCCTAAGGAAGTACACAATCGGGTCTCCTGAAGTTTTAGAAAAGGCAGGTTTAAATAAGGATTAGCTTTCACTGCTGGAACTATACAATGTTTTAGTCACATTGTTGTTTAATGTGGACATACTTGTATCACGTGCTTTAAATTCACAACGGTATGCAATGTATTCCTCTTTACCCTTTGTAGAGATTTTGGGAACATCTGTATTCAACCTTTGATAAACTGCATTAGGACACTATTTATCCAAAAGATGCATAATACACAAAAGTCAAACATCTCACTGTGTTTAAAAGAAAACAAAAAAAGAAGTCAATAAAAATTCAGCTTTTCATCTGTAAATCTCATTCAATATTTTAAAAAGGGCAATGGTGAGTGGAGATGTTTGGGACTTCACACCATACAACTTTAGCTTTAAAAATATATGGGCAGCTACAAGTTACATAAATCAATACTGTTCCTTACATTATTTCCTCATGTTCCTGCTGATAAAAAGAAACATCTCAAATTTAGAAATCAAGAAAAAAAACTAGATAAAAACTCATTACTAGCACAAGCTTCCCCTAACACCCCACATCCATTTCTGACATTTGTATTAGTTGCTTCCAGTAATTTAGGAACAGGAAATGAATGATCTTCTTGTTAACTATGAGACAACAGTTGCAACACATTCTTAAATTTAGTGCAATCGTGACTTTTAATAACTGGCTGAGGATTTTATTTTCAGCTTTATTTGTTGAAGGTTTTATTTCATTAAAAATGAGGCAATACAGTACGGTTCTCTTACACAGTCACTGACACAGTTAGGGAGAGTTATGAATGCTAGCAGATATGGAGTCAATCTGATTTTATTACATATTGTTTTGTTAGCTAGATTTAGGGAGAGACTGACTGGCCATTACAAGACAGCTCTTTGAGAGACATATTACGTGTGTAGATTTAGCCGCCTTTGGAAATCCCCAGATACTACATGTTTTTCATTGCAGCGGATCTGTTAATGTGAAGCTCATTTGTGTGCCTCACTGACAAGTCATTACATCATTTCTGCTTTTACGTTTTTATGAGTTCAAAGTGACAATTCTGAATGAACTACAGTTTTACATTTTGGTTTTATATGACAAGAAGCTAATCCAAGTTTTATTCAAGAACTCTTGTTATCAGAATGGTCTTCTGCTTTTTTGTGCTCTGCCTATGTAAATGAATAAGTTCAGTTTCAACAAATTGGTATGATGGAATTAGGGCACTGAGCCATTTTCAGCCAAATGCCTACAGTTTATTAAAAAGATGCATCTAATTACTATCAAACCAATGTAGAAAATAAATGAACTAAGGTGATCCAACCTAATAGTAAGTTGCTTTATTTCTGTAAAGTATAAAGACAATAGATCTCTTTTTCACAACTGTTCAAGCATGAAATATACAGGGTCATATAGCTCCCACTAAATCAATTACATAATAAAAATGTACGTATTCCAGTAATTGATAGAATGCATGATATTAATCATTCCTTCAGTATTTGTTGGTGGTATGTTAGCCAAGGAGATCTGGGGACCTGGGTTCGCTTCCCGGGTCCGCCCTGCGTGGAGTTTGCATGTTCTCCCTGTGTCTGCGTGGGTTTACTCCGGGCGCTCCGGTTTCCTCCCACACTCCAAAGACATGCAGGTTAGGTGGATTGGTGATTCTAAATTGGCCCTAGTGTGTGCTTGGTGTGTGGGTGTGTTTGTATGTGTCCTGCGGTGGGTTGGCACCCTGCCCAGGATTGGTTCCCTGCCTTGTGCCCTGTGTTGGCTGGGATTGGCTCCAGCAGACCCCCGTGACCCTGTGTTCGGATTCAGCGGGTTGGAAAATGGATGGATGGATGGATGTTAGCCAAGGTCCAGGAGATTAGCTCTGGCTCACATGTGACAGCTCAGTTAGCAGTTTGCTTTGTAACGATGTGTCACAAAACATGTTTTATAAAGACTGCATTTTTCTTAATTAATAATGAGGTATTAAATGTTGTGTGGATGCATATATTTAGAATTGAGTTAGTGATGAAGAATATTCTTTGACCAGTCCTACTTATCCATATTCTCAAGTTGCAAAATGTTTTATTTAGCTTTGTTAAATAAGGAATTAATGTGTAACACCAAATGAGCTTCAATATTTGTTGAAATTTTTAAAACTGCAGAACAGATCAAAATTTAGTCAGTTATGAAAGAAAAAATATTAATTTCATATGGTGTGACCTTGCAGTAACATAGCTGCAGGGTAGGAGGTGGGTTTCAATTTGCAAAGTGCAGACTTGCTTACCATGCTGGCACTTTTAATCTATAAAGCTTCTCTGAGGCTTGTATTGCTTTACTGTGGTCATTTGCCAATATGCTAGCCCCAAGGTAGAAGCCAACATCCCAGTAAAATTCCATTTTCTCCAGGCTTCCCTTTCTTCCTAGGAGACTGCTCAACCTCACACCTGCAAAGAAGAACAAACATACAAGATCAATTTAGATTTGTGTGCAAGGCTGTGGGTGCATGCACGAATGTACCCAGCAAAAAACAAATGCCCTGCAAAGGGCTTGGATGTGACATTCACCTGATGCTGCTGGAAAAGGTTAAGGTTTCCATCAGGTCCCAAAACGCAGTGTTGAATGGATTTTTCTGAATGCACTAATAGTATTGTATACTTTACAAAATGAAGACTGTCCCACAACACTGGAGGAGGACTAGGCTCACTGAATGACAGGAACCATCTTCCCCACAAATCCACCTTGCTTGTATTATCTGTCTTTTGCTTTCTCTTTTACTTGCCTGATGATTGCTTTTGTTGTGTCTCTCTTTAGCCATCCCTTCTGCTCACTCACATTATTCTTGTGTTATTCATCAGTTTCCCTTGGTTTAGCACTCTCATTCTACCTCTTGTTCACTCACTCATTTTTGTCAATCTCTCCTGTGCTTAGAAACAGTCTTTCTAAATTAAAAGTCACATCTAGTGCTTTATTTACTTAATAAGTACCAATATAGCAATACATCCAACAGCATATAAATAAACTACATCGTAAAATTAAAATAAAAAAAAAATAATATTACAACAAAGTAAAATAAGTATTATGTACACACACCTCTCTTCCTGTATACTTCAGTCTCAGAATGCTATGCATACGGTGCCTTACCTATTTTACGCAATCTTGCTGAAGTTTCAAACTGGTGACCAGCAGCTATTAGGAGGACAGCTGTGTTGATTCCCGAGTGGAGTGTAGGCTCACTTTCAAATGCAGTTGCATACCTAGGTCGAGATGGGAGTCAGTCAAAAAAAAAAAACTACCATTTTTTATTTAATCTCCTTAGAATTATTTTTTTCTCAAAAAAAAAAAAAAAAAAAAACAACATGTAAAAAGCATTTTCTTTAAATGTCATCTTTCTACAGTAAAATGTGCAAAACACCAAAAGTACAAAGGCACAAGTGTAAAAAGTATAATCGTGACACAAATAAATAATATGAAATGATAATTATACTGTGTATACTGTCAAAATATGTTTTTTGTGGGGTATATCTTTGAACGAGAAAACTGCTCAAGTGTACAGTTATTTACTTGACACTGTTTGGCATAACTGTTCATCTCAACAGTTTTTGTGATCGTGTTACAATCTAGAAATAACTTCAAGAAAATAAGTGGATCTTGGCTGTTAATGTTTATTTTTATTCCGGACTACCCCACAAAACCAAAACAAGGTGGTGCTGGTTTATTTGAAGCAGGGTCAACAGAAGCCCAAATGCAAGCATCATTTTCAGATTCATCAGAATCACGTTTGGTTTCATTGTCTGTTTCAATTTCACTGCCTGAAGACAGATTCACTTCGTCATCACTGCTGATGAGAGGCTCCTCAACATCACAGCTCATATCAGTTTCAACAGTGTGCAGCACCTGGGCTGCTAAGAAATGTTTCTTACAAGCTGCCATTATGAGGCTAGGAGAAGATGCATCTACACTGTTGCCAAGTCATAACGCTCGGACCCGATGCTTATGTAAGACACGCCACAAGACTTTGCCTGAGTAACGCTCGGGACTAAAGCTGTTAGCATTTACAGCCCGAATTATCCTCGGGTCTAATGCTTACACAAGTTATGTCTATACAGTTGCCAGAGTGATGCTCAGGTCTAACGTTAAGGAGATTAATATAGAGCCTCTTCATACAGCACACAATCACAAGGTGCTTAATAAACTACACCTTAGAAAACGAGACACTAAATTGTACTCTATTTAAAGCACTAGTGATCAAAAGAATTTTAAACACACAATATAAAATCTTTTGCTTAATAAAATGCATTCAAACATACTGTACAAGAAAAAATAATATATCCGCAACAAGATTTTTAAACTATACATTTTACCTTCATAATAAACAAACAATCAATGTAAATAAACCTACATCCTTTTATTACAAGCTCGTAATAAATCCTCTGCTGTTATCAGGGTATGCTAGGTACACTGACTGGATATTCAATTACTAAATAAATGTTTAGAGCCCAAGACTTTCTCCATATTCACAACATCAGTTCAGTATATGGTGAAAATGTAATCAAAATATATCCAAAGTGCAACAGCCTGTTAAAGTCAAACCTTAAGCTTTGACATCAAAATTCATTAGTCTTTCTTTTAAAATCCAAAATACATAAAAAAATATTTTATGAAATTCCAAGAAGTATTAGTATCTGCACTTAAAACTCGAAGATGAATAATTGGAATTCATGCAAGACCTAATCAGCTCATAAGACTACTGAGTGCCAGTCAAGCATAACACTTTAAAACAACATTTTCTAAGGATATCAAAATGTCTGTTTCCACTGAAATCCATAAGATAATTTTTTCATAAAAATAAAGCATCACGCACGTATTTTTTGCTTTTGCAGTCAAAACCATATTTTAAAAGTTAATAAAATTGAATTTACCAGTGACAGGCTTTGTCCCTGCTTTCATAGTCTATAAACCCAGAGCTGATAAACATGTCTTTATAAATTCGTCCACACAGGCAATACAGGTCAGATGCAATTTGCTCCCCATTTTCCACCACAGACAGAATGACATTCAAAGCTCTCATTCTGTCTCCAGATTGATTCCTCCTGGGAGAAAAAAAAAAGTTAAAAAACATCAGAGATTTCCGATTGATGGTAAAGAACAGACTATTAATTATTTCAATAGTGGGCACCTAACAATTTCTCCTTTATCTATTCACATTTATGGGTTGAAATAAATTTTCTCAAAAGCTTTTCATTTGTGTAAAAGTGAAATTAACAGCAGACATTGCATTTTCTGCTGTCCACTGGATACCATATTTTTTATTTCCAGTTTTCAAATTAGCAGGACTGCATCTGTGTTTGAAAAGTGCAGCAGTAATACTGCATGGTGTTGCGCTTTACTCCTGGAGAGCAGTAGCGGCTGCACACTTGCTGCAGTCAGTTTCTTAATTAGTAGAACACCATTACTGTTAGTTTAATTCTACAGCTTCTTAGGTCTGTCCTTCTGACATATGAATTTTCTCTTGTTGAGATCATCACCAAAATGTTCTAGGAACTGGAATAGGTAAGTACTTTCAAGTTTCTCACATATTCTGTTTCTATTTTTTGCCAAATATTTTATTGAAATAAGACACTTTATGTTGAGCACAAACAAGTGAAAAGTTAAATGGTTAACTGTTAGTCTCTGTGTTATTCAAATTTTAGTGTTAACAATCCGATGGAGATAGATTAGATAGATAATTAATCCCAAGGTGAAATTCACATACTCCAGCACCAGCATATTTAATTAAACAGTGATAAAAATGCAGGCAAAACAGACAATAAATGAAAAGAATATATATGAAGTTGTTCAAACTTAAAAGAAGGAATTAACTCTCTGAATCTTAACAAGTTTGTGAACTAAATTTACAACAAAAGTGTGCATCTTTAGCAGCTGTAACCAACTTCTAATTATGAAACTATGTGAAACAAAAATCTGCAGCCACTTTAGCTTTCCTAGAACCAAAATGTCACAAATGATGTGGTATGTGCTTATTTTTGGACTGACTATGGGGCACCGTTTGCCTGGTAACCCCTGCTCTGTATCAAGTTTCACGTATACAACAGAACATGTTGATTTCCTGGATGCTATGCTCAAATTCAAGTTCAAATTTATTATAATGTGTACACAGTACAACAAAATTCTTATTTGCATGCCTCCGACAGACTAGTGACAGTAGTGTGATGATAACAAAAATGAATGCAATAGCACATATTAAATGCAATACAGATAATGTACCCAATAAACAGTCACACAGTTGTCAGCAGGAGTGACTGGTTTATTGCCTAATAACCTGTGGATAAAATTGTCCAGGGGAGGCTGGAGAAAGACAGCAAAAAAGTTGATAAGCCCCTGGAACTTAGAGGCGAGGAAGCTAATTCCCAAAACCTAACTCAAAGCCTATAGAGCCAGGGGAGCCTGGAGGACAAGGATCAAGAATCACATCCCCAGACCCTAAACCAACTCCAAAGCCCACAAGACCACAGGGGAGACCGGAGAGAAAGACAGCAAAAAAGCCGATAACTCTAAGGACCCTATGCACCATCTGTAACCAGATATGGCCCATAGAACAATATCAAAATCATGCTGGAATAAGGGAAGACAGCTCCAAGTTTGGATGGACAATGCTTTCTTCCTTCTCAGGGACTCTCCTGTACATTCCGGGGAAACACTGGGAATGGAGTTTACCACACAAAAAAACCTGACCTAGTGCTGTGTGCTAATGTTCCTGTAAAATTTGTGTGAAGGAGTAAAGAATCTTTCAAAAGCCTTGTTTGTGGTTTAGTGCCAATACTACAATATATTCTCTTTCCTGATTTCAACTGAAAGTGTTTCTTTCTAAAGGATGGGCCATACAATATGCTTTATCAGGTTAATGGCATGACAAATTGAGAATGATTAACTTTAAAAATAGAAGAAATGAACTCAAACAATATGTGGATAAGCAAAACTCACCTATTTAATGCAAAGGCATACTGAAACTTAACATTGTGCAGTTCAGCCACATCAGAAGTTGGAAGATCTTGTAGCATCTCAACCAAATTTATAATGGCATCATAATCCTATTAAAAAAATTCAAGATACATGCTTCATGACTTTAATAGAAGAAGAAAAAACTTTGTTGGAACTGTTCATCTTAGCTAATCTGAGTTAGAATCAACCATGTTCAGTTTATTCAGCATTTTACTTCTTAATGACATACGATAACGGTGAGAAAAAAACATCTATGTCAACTAGGTAGGAAAAAAACATGGTTATTTGGCTAAGTGCTTAAAAATTCAAGTATAAACCACACTGCTTATACATAATGCTTCACCATTCTAGCATTCAGCAACACATCCTAAATCATTCATACCAGGGTCATTTGGAATAAAAAACTAAATTGACATAAATTCCTTGTAATTTAGAAGAACAACGGAGCCCCATAAGTTAAATGTATGAACGTATGTTGAGAATACATAATATACACCAAGGCAGACAAAGAAACAAACCAGTTATAACAGTAAAAGGTTATAAGAGCCACAGCCCATGCAGGCAGTAAATGGCAGAGGTCCATCACAAGCCACAAGCATGCATACAGCATCTCTTTGGGTCAATTGAGAGTCAGCAGTTAATATAACAAGCAAGTCCTTGAGACATGAGAGAAAAACTATAGTAACCAGGAAGAGAACCCCATAAGCATAAGGAGAGTATGTGAAATTCATGGAGGCAATGAAAAAGGAAAGAATTTCAACCCAAGACCCTGGAGTTATGAAGATGAAGTGATGACCACTGCATCACCATGCTGCTCAATATGATAAACAGTATAAATTTAGCTCAAAACAGAAATGTGATCCAGGAGATATAAATCAAATTATACAATTAAAAATACAGACACATTTAAATGCAAAATATAGTAATGTATTAAAGAGTAACAAAGGATAAGATGAAAAAATGAACAGTGAAGTTCTAACACTCAGGCAAAGAAAATGCTTGCCAACCCAGGATTTAAAAAGTGACATAAGTTATACAATAGCAAAACAATTAAAGAGACCCACTTCAACAGACATTAGGTTCTCCCAATTGGAAAAAACAGGAGTCTATAAACAAAGGGCAAATAATCAGAAATTAGCCATTTAAGGAATCCCACAAACACAAGTTTCAGGTATTGCTTCATGTTCCTACTTGTTGGTGACCCAACAAAGACCTTTTTTTTTTTTTTTAACTGTTAAGATGCATCCAGGAGCAGAAATAATGGTATGTATGAAAGACAAAAGTTTTGATTGTAAAAGCCCCAGGCTCTCTCTTCTTTTTCGATTCAAAACTCCACTACAGAAACAAATCTAGACAGAAGACATGTAGCTAGGAAAAATTAAGACTGAATGGAAAACTAATTATGATTTGAAGGGAAGTGCATAATACTTTTTAATGGCTCATTTCTTCTTTAAATTGCTTTTACACCTACCTAGACATTACACCAAGCAAGACATTTAACCAGATGCTAGTTTTTACAGTTTGGAACTGCAAAGTTTAGCTTACAAATAGGGGAATCTGTGATCACCAGTCAACTATGATTCTCCAATGGTGGTGCAAATTATCAAGCTATCAGATAGAATTGTGTTTTCACTACTTAGTTTCTTATTGAGTAATGAACACTTGTCAACCCATATCGGTTATAGCCCTATGAAATGGCCACATCAAAACAGAAAATGATAGGAACAAAAAATTAGTTACTTATTTATTTATGATTTGTTACATGTGAATTTCAGCATGTATTTCAAATATAAATAATATTTCTCTGTTAAAACTATTCCAGACACGTACCTGCACATCTCTATAGGACAACAACAAGTTCATAACTATGTCAGGACTTAGAAGCTCCACCGTATCTAGTCGCTGCTGTATTTTTGCCAGCTCTCTACTAAGTTCCACTCCACTGTACCTTTCCCTGGCACTGCGGATATCATTTTGGATCATTTCCCGGAAATATTCACTGTGAAGGTAATGGACAAAGAGCAGTTTAGTAATATGCAGAGACCAAAATGTTCCTTACTGCAGTATATTTTTGCTTGTCACCTGCTGGTCTGAATTGGCTATATAGAAAGTAAATATAAGGTAAAAGAAATTAAATTTTGTATATCACTATTTCTAAAAAATTGTTTTACAAAAAAGAGAACATTTAATAATTTATCTGAGCATGGTTTTGTAAATAAGGAAAAAGAAACAACAAAATGGTATTTTTTAATAGCCAATACAGTTAGAAACCTTTTACATTGACTAGGCAGATACATGTCTATTTAAATAGTTTTGTTTAAGACAGAACTAATTTGTTTTCCAAAGATGATACAAAAATGTATTTTCTGCTATTTCTCTTAAATGTCTGAAATGAATAGTGTTAATTCTATCTCCAAGGAATCTTTATGTAAAAGGGTCTAAGGGCTCGTTTATATTTCACGCTCAGAACGCTTATGCATCATGGCTGCCACACATTCGTTTGACACGTCCTACGAGCGCGTCCTCAGAAATTAACGTCACACGTGCACGAGTTGTAGTACCAGCAAAAAGTCAGGGGGCACAGTGTGAAAAGAGTCGGAATGTGAAGTCAGCGTCTCTATTTACTATCTACATGTGACAGAAAGCTGCTTTGAGGATCCTCCAGGATCGACGTGCATGCCTCGATGTTTGATGAATGGTTCGATGTGTGCAGTAAAATGCTGACATACAAATGCATTCGTGGTGCTTTTAAATTCAAGTGTTGCATACTCCCCAACATAATGACACAATACATTTTTAAGGTCTCACATATCTTCTGTGCCATTTTTTTTTTTTTTGCACCTTCACAACAGCATCAGAATGCATAGCAGCATATTTGAGCCACACAGAAAAAAAAATTAAGGATGTGGTGAAAAGGTGCATTCTGTGATTAAACTGGATATTTTTGGTTTTAATCTCAAAATGTCCACTTTAACCTCTTAGTTTACTTTATCATTAAAGTAGACCATTGTAAACCCAGTTGTTAATCACTACGCTTTCATAGCAGTAGCGTCTGCTGGAGCACACGTTGCGACGCATGAAGTATAAAATCGGCCTAAGGCATAACTCAGGCATTGCTACCCACCAACATATCTTTTTTTAAACAAAAAAAATAAATAAATTTCAGTCGATTGTCAGGATGATGCTGGTATTCCGGTTACTTTAGGAAGTGGTGTAATTTACATACTTAAAATGGGATTTAAGTACATGATAGTCAATTCCAGTTCTATGTGAAGGTCCGTATAAGACACACATTTTTTATGGAAGTGGAATAAAAAGAGAAAGAGAAAAAAAAAAAAAAAAACACATCGCTACTTGCATGTATACTATGGCTGGCATTGCATTCAACGTTAGGATGTCAAAAGCTGTTGATAGTCTGAGGAAAAAGGATACCTTTGATAATCACGTTTAAGACCAGATAGTTAGAGAGATCTTACATTACAAAGGGAGCTGATAAGTGCCGTCTGTAACAACTTTTATTTCCTAGATTCTGCAGAATTTTCTTGCCTCTGGAGTCAAATGTATCTCTCCACCAACTCTGTCACACATGTACTATATTGAGATTTGTAGTTAGCTTAATCATGAAATGCCGCCATGGCCTCATAGCACATAATAGGTTGCTGCTCCCCGTGACCTTAAAATTAAACTGAATAAGGGTGATGAATAAATATATGAAAAAAAATCTATAGATACTGAATCTCAAATATTTAGTATTAAGGTACATTGATAGATATTAGATTTTTCACATAAAAAAGAGAAAATAGTTTTAAGCCTGACTAGAGGCCACTCAATTCATGACAGCAGTAACATACATAACAAACGGACTGTAGGAAGGGTACAGGCTGTCATTAGAAGTTGTTCTTCACGTTTTTAGCCCAAGAGGAGAATATCCATAACATTTAATTGTGGCATTTGGTTTGCAAATGAGGTGTTCCTTGATGCAAAGACAGCCATAGATTATTAATGTAAAAATCTGCCATTTTTCCCCCTATAGGAGTAATTTTTATCTTTCCATTGATTTCCGATTTGCAACCAATAAAGCAAACCTTGAGCTTGTGGTTTGCTGGTACACCGTATGGCCCCATATACTGCATAAAACCAGCATGAGGTATTTAAAAAACCAACTATAGCCTCCACCAGACAGACCAGAGGTTTCCTTCATCCAATCTTAATAACAGAGACTATAAACTGCTCAATTTACAATTGCTTCGTATTTTAGCACAATCTTTATGTACATGCATGGTGGATTACTGCATTATTGAAGGACTGTTTTAGAAGCAGAAATATATATATTTTATGGGTTGTTACATCAGATTATTTAGTGCTGACTGTAGATGTCAAGGCTTTGCTGACAACTATATATGGCAGTATTTGGTAGCAGTGGTACACAAAAAATTTGGGGATAGAGTAATACATACTGTAGCTCAGCTGATGCCACTAAGAAGAACTCTTCTTGCAAGTGCATTGAGAAAGTTCCTGCACACGCAACTGTAGGAGTTTTTCTATTAGCACATGGCATAATGGAGCTACTCCTAAGAACCTCTGTAATCCAGACATTGCTGGTTTGTGGCTGGTTACCAGCAGTTACCACAGTGTAAATGTCAAGAAAGGGACGGACTGTGGCGCGATTGATTCCATGGCAAGTCATTTGCTGTTGTTGGCAGAATTTTCACTGTGCATGGTTGGAATGCAGCAACAGTGCTATGCAAAACGGTGGGGGTTGAGTAAGAGACAACTCAATCAATGTCACCAACAAGAACTCTGCTTGTAGTGCTTAGACGCAGTCCTTAGCGTGCATGTGTGTGGGAGTTCTCATTAGCTCTCAGAATGAAAGGAGATGCTTCAGAAGGCCTTTGTAATTTGGACATAGTGTATTAACGGCTGGCCACCAGTAGTTAGCAGAGCACAAAAAAGAAAAACATCAACTAGAATACTAGGAAAATAGTGTTTTCTTGTGGGATAGACTGGTGCAAAGCCACGGAACAGGAAAGAAAACACCAAAAAGTAAAAGAAGCACACCAGAACAAAAATGCCAGAACATCAGACATCCTAAGCGTTAGATTTTAGTAGTCCTACATTGACTTTAATTAACTGACATGATTAAATGAAATAGCTCTCACCTCCTTGGTAATGACATTAAAAAGGTTGACACAAAAATTACGAACAAAAAAATAAAACCATCATTTAAACAAAATAGTGCAGCCTTGTCATGCACATACTGCTTTTTTTTTTAACCTGTCATTTAATACTTTAAAAATACACATTCAAAAAAAAAAAAAAAAAATCACGGCAGCCAAGTAGCAAAACAACATTGACATAGGATAAAAGGCTTTGCAACGAGACCAGGGTGTGATGCTATCATACAAAACATCAAAACAAACAACACAGCAATCTCATTCCATGGTCCCATTTTCTGTAATCCCTAATAATACTCGTCTCAGACTCATAATTATACCACTGAAGAAAGGGCACTTTGACAGCACAATGTACACACACTCAAACCAAGTCATTCAGATCTTCAATCCACAACAGAAGCCTTTGGTTAGAAAAATGAAAACCAAAACACTTTATAGTAATCTACTATTTTTATACACTACCTCAAAGTTGAAATCAGTTGGGATACAGTACAGTATTTCATAACTTGTTCATTTACCAGCTAGCTTCAAATATTTAAATCACTTTCAAAATGTTCCACCTTGGACTTGGGCTTTGAGAGAAGGGTGAGAAATTTAGAGCAGGCAAGCCAAAGTCTAGAAGAAAGACTCAGCAGGATAAACTCAAGCAGTTTTAAAAAAGGATGGCTGATAAGAAAAAGCTTCCAAAAGGGATGTCTTCTAAAAAGTTAAATTTGTTTTCTGTGGTGCAAATCTGTGCAATAGCAGGCAAATACTGTAAGTGTGCATATCTAGAAGAAAGACTTGCATCTTATTTACAAATTATTATCTTATTTGCTACTATAATGAATTGTGTATAGAAAAAAGCACAGGGAGCTTAAACAACCTCTTCTACAGAACTAAAAAATGCATACCAAAGAGTACAGACAGGATAATGAAGTCACTATATAATGGGTGAATATGTTTGCGGCATAAAAGGCAAAACAGCAGACTGACTCTTAAAAAGTTTTGAAATGCACATTCAGTTGCACCCAGTAGTAATTCCAGAAGTTAAAGAACACTCCTAGTAGCATGCAACACTCTCAGCAGAAAGCAGGATAAATGTTCTAAAAACAATGGCTCATGAAATAGGAGATGATGACACATGCAACAGACAGATTAACGTTGACAGAGAGGGCAGGGAAAATATTTCGATACGTCTTGTTGTTGCGACAGTAGGCTAGACCCCAAGATACACAAATCAGAGACTCATGTAATATGCTTTGTGGTTTGGATTGGTGGAGCACATAACATGTATTTTATCCAAATTTTTTGTGCTTACATACATATACCTTAATGCAACAACTACTTAGTTTTGTACATGTGAACAACATTGATAAAAGTAAAATAAGCAGAGCGTTCTATTCAATTTCTGGCTGTGCTTGTGAAGGCCACACTACCTAGAGAAGCAATGAACTTCTGTCAGTCTTAACACAAACACACCCCAATAAGGGTGTTTGTCCAAATGACAACTGTTCATGACAGATACCACTGCAATCCAATCCATGAAGAACTATGCCGTTTTCAGCATAATTTTTGATCAATTATCAACCCAAGGGCATATACTTTAAATGACAAAATACACTTTACTCTTTTATAAAATTATATGATGATATGTGAAAGAATGGTGACCTGCTGCTAACACACAGAGTGAAAGGCAATTTGGAGCACTTTACTTCACATTGTGACATTTTATAATCCTTTAGGATTCATTCAATCAGTGTAGCTAAATATTACAGAAACCATTATTCAGTTCATTAATATATATTTAAATAAGTGCTGTCTTTATTGCAATAAATACACACAAATTCTCTGTGCTTATTGCTGGTAGTAGGTGTGTGCTTTTCCTAAAAAACATATATAACCCCTCTGCTTCTCTTCTAACCTTAAAAGAATTCTAGAAAATTACTGTGACACAAAAGCAAGACCAAGACATTCAGAGCTCAGGGTGCAGTACATAATGCACCTCATTTTTGGATACCACTTAACTATCCAGAAATAATCAGGGCCGAATTATGACGAAATTGGGCCTGATGCTGCAGCGCAAAAAAGGCCTATTTTTTTTCTTGGCATTGGTGCATGTGCATTCGACACTCACTGTACATGCGCACTCAGACTGACCAAGGAGCCTTAATTGCTTGCGACGGAACCAGCCAGCCTTTATTGAACATGAATAATAATAACAAAGTAGTATCATAACAACTCGAGATTAACATCAAACTATGTAACATCAACATTCAATAGCAATTGTCTGAAAAGTGCACTTAATGCAGAAAAGGCTAAACCAGATCAACTTAACCTAGGCATATTGTCACCCTAACTACTGCGCTAGTGCTGCTTACTTATATTGCCGTTTCTCGAGCTAAATTACTAAGTAAACTGTTTAACGTAAAATTGATAGCATTAACTTGAAATCTTCGGTTAACAATAAACACAATGACGTTATAGTTACATCACAGCGCAAAGAACAATAGTAACTGTATAATAAGTAACGCTGTGTCTAGGCGTCCGAAAGTCAGACTCCAAATTTCATTCTAAGAATTATTTTGAGATTAATATAGCAAAGGAAAACTGTTCAGCTTCCGGAAAATTCTCGTCTGTTTTCATCTGGGCCTATTTCAGGAATGGGCCTAATGCTGCAGCATCAATAGCACCCACCTTAATCTGGCCATGGAAACAATTAAGATTGTATCAAACCTTTCATTTTGCTAGCTTATAAAACTACATATCTTCTAGAATTGAGTGGTACACCAAATGAATTTACATACTTGGATACACACACACACACACATATAATAGCCGTCCCCCACAGGTCCACCCACGCAGTAGTGAAACAGGACAAACTTTAAAAATCAATAATCAAATGGGTATTGCTAGCTAAGTGGAAGCAAGTTACACTCCAAAACGGAGAGGTATACCAACTCCCCACTCCTGACGTCATGCTTAACCCCCAAGGGCCTGCATTATCCGTTTCGGATTAGCGTGAATATATTGCTTCTGCAAATGAACTAAGATTCTTAGCGGGGTGAGAGAAGTCGCAAAATCAACCGGAATGTTCAAGCAAATTCTAGGAAAAAACCCAATCTAAATCCGTTAAGTATTTCTCTTGTTCACTAGCTAAGCAGATAGATGTAAGGTATGCCCCGAGGCTGATGCGTGAGTGAGGAGGGCCCTGCCCCCCTCCCTTTGGCATCTCTCTCGGATTCTCGCAAATGTATCGCTCCTGCAAGCGAACTAGGATTCTTGCATGATGACAGAAGCTGCAAAATCAACCGGAATGTTCAAGCAAATTATAGAAAAATCCCAATCTAAATCCGTTAAGTAGTTCTGTCAAGAAAAGCGGACAGACATACAAACAGACAGACGTATTATATACATACACACATACCTGCTCGCTTTGCTTGCCCACCCCGGGGTTAGATTAACTGGATATACAATTTAAAAAGATTGTTATTTTCATGAGAATTGTTACATATGCATTACTTTCAATTTTACTTTAAAACTTTAATAAAAACAATATTTGGAATTAAATTTTCTTCAAGATCGCATTGAATTTTGATTCCGTGTTTGAACTTGCATCGTGACAACGCAACGTATAACTGCCTGCGAGTGAATATCATTTTTCTCTCTAATAAGTAAAACTACTTTTTGAAATGTTTGTCCATGCTCTTTGTTCTTTTAGTCATTGACGTGTCATCTAGAATGTATAAAATTATTGTCCTGATAAAATTTAGAAGAGCTGAGAGCACAGGAAGTGTGTCTGCCAAAAGCATTTACACGACTGAGGTTAGAGGACTGTGGTCTTGTTTGAAAATAGTCGTAAGTACGGCGTGACTTGAAAGAATCCAATGGCAAAAGTCACCGTCTCGCGGGACTTGCTTCCAAAGGTTGTAAGTATGGCGTGACTTGAAAGAATCTCATGTTAAAAGTCCTAGTCTCACAAGGACGTGTAAGTATTTCTCCGAGAAAATCACGTTTAGTCTCCTTCCAAGATTTTTTTTATAATAGAGAGATATAGGAGATAGATGTATTACATATTACACATATATATGTGTATTTGTTTATTTAACTATTTATGTGTGTATCGATTTAAAGAGCTTCTGTAAAAAGCCAAATTTCCCCTCTATGGACAAATAAAGCTCTATCTCAAACCCAGTTAACTTAATTGAGGATAGTGGACAGACAGGCTAACACAGGGCCTATACAAGGTCATTAAAATCTAACCTACACATCATTAGAGATGTGTGAGGAAAACTGGAGAACACAGAGAAAAGCCAATTCAGAAAAGGAAAAAAACATGCAAACTGTCCACAGTCAACATCTATGTGCAGGATGGAAATCCAGGATATTGGATTCACAAGGCAGCACTACTAACCACTGTGCAATATTCATAAAAATTCATACACAGGTCACTAGCACATCCAGAGACTGTATGCACAAATGGTAAACTGATGATATCTTTATTAACATTCTGGATGCATGTTAACTTATTAATATGAGCAAACAGAAAATTTTACATAGTTTGTCTGAAAGCAAAACAGGGAACAAAAAAAAAAAATCATTCCAGAATAACTACTATCCATCCATTATCCAACCCACTATATTATTTTAGATATCAAAAGTATTTAGTATTTTTATAGATAATTTTGCAAAATGCTTTACAACATTTGCCCTCCAAGTTCCAAAACTAATTAAGCTTTATATAGAAAGCCAAAATACAAGGTGTTGTGCACCCTTGCACTAGCAAGTAAAATATAAACCAAGTCTCATTTCTACTCACCAGGAATGAATATGGATATCACCCAAATGTTTAATGAGGCGTTCAGAAAGCGACGTGAACAGAGGATCCAGATTAAAGCCAGGTTGGCAAAGATCTGGTAAACATTTCACCATCCCTGCTTCACAGGCAAGGACCTTTCCTTGAGGAGATATTATGTAAGGAATGAATGTGTAGGTACCACACTGCTCCTTTGAAAAAATAAAAGAAAATAAATAAAACGATAATTGCACATTTGTATTACATTAACTAACCAATCAAAACCAGTTAGCAATATGAATTTACCACAAAGGGTTTGTAGTTTGTACTGGTTTTGAATTGGTCTCTCACCTTCAAGTATAAACTGCCATTAAAGAGGTACTTGAAATATTACTCTGTTCTACTAACTCAAAACCAACTATAAACACAAATTTTTGACAATAATTACAGCTTAAAAGCAGATTTTCCACAGGAATTTTGATTTCTCATGTAACTTGCCTTGCAGATTTAGACAACATTCCCTTATGTTGGGGTCTCGCTTGTTTTAATCTTTTCACATATCATCCACAGCTGGTCAAAGTGGTGGTTATACAATCATTTATACTGTTTACATGACAGTATACTCTTTCAGGTCTGAAAACTAAAAGCTCTAACCCAATTAATTATATTTTTATTTACAGATCCCTCATGCCACATTCATTCATATTTACCAACATTGTACCATGTTTGGCATGAATTCTGATCTTGATCAGGGACTTTAATATTCATGCAAATGTGAAAACAAAAATCCTCACAAACTGTTTTTAATCTGTGATTTGTTTCACAAATTCAGCTAACTCATATACTTCACTGATAATAAAATCACTACACTTAGAAAAATTTACAAATACAATACCACAACAGAAAACATTACCTCTCATATGTACAAATAATAAAACAATACACAGATTCATAAACTGATTAAAATGTACTTTATGTCATAAATGGCTGCACTCCTTCATCCAGGAATTCTTGTAATAGCATACATTGCAATCTCAAATCCATGAAAGCAGTAAAACATGACTGTACAGCACTATATCAATAATTGGGGATATCCAAGGTTCTTATTCTGATGCCACATTCCATGCTCTGGAGGTCTAAAATTACAAAAGAACTATACAACACATTCTCATACTCGTGTGTTAGATCCGTTTATCACCCATGGTGCCGACATTCAAAATGCAATATTCACTCCTGTTAATTAGGTCATTTTAGATCAGTATTTAAATTACATTACAAAGTTCTGTGTGAAGCCTTATTAGCAACAGTAATTCAGGATCTGTGATATTTTGTGAACCGTAAGCCTAACCTTTGTGAATAACTAAAATGTGCCAGTGAAACGGGATTTAAATATGGAAATTACTTTTAAAAAATGTAAATAAATATTACAAGTTCTGAAAAAATGAATGCTGCTCCTCATTACTTTATAAAAATATAAATTGCCCACAGATGGTTTTTAATAACTACAGCCAATTAAGACTAATATTGATTTTATGTCATAATTCCAACTTACATTAGTTGCTTTGATTTTATGGATTTCATTAATAAAAAATATAGAACATTAGTTGAGACTATTTTCAGATATTTCTTTCAAAAAACCTTGAAAACTACTGTCTCACCTCTCCAATCGTATTTTATTAGCCACACATTTATGATAAATTTTAGCCTGCACTTTGTACTGGACAAAGCAGAAAAAAAACAAACAATCTCTTTTGATAGTATATAAATAAAATCATTATACTCTGTCTTTTGAATTTGTTTGATGTTATTTATCCATTTCACATACTAAGGACCTCCTTTCAATACTCAGATCACATCTTATCTGTTTGCCATTTTCATGTTACTTGCGGTTGTTCCCAATTAAAATACTTGAAGGGCTTTCAAAAGTTCCATTGAGAAATGGGGTTACTCCAGCTAAGTGGAAGTTCATGAAATTTTACCTGTATGGTACATCTAACACAACTTAAGATGTAGAGTATCAAAAGTTTCATCATGAATATGGGGTTCAATAAAGGAAACAACACAAAAAACTATAGTTGTGCTCAACTTACATGCCATATCAATAATTGAATTATTCAATAAGGCATCCTGTTTATTATGTGAGATTAAGCATCTATTCATAAAACCACAGTAAATCAGGAAATACAAAGAAGTAGCTTTCATGGGTTCAACCCAGTAAGGAGTTACCACAATCTAGTCATCCACAAAAAGAAAACATTGTAGGCTCATGACAGCACAGAAATTAATAGTTATAAGAGAAGTAGTGTGGATAACAGATGGGACCCTTGCATTAGAGCAACCAAAAACAAAACTTTTCATTTAAAAAAAAATATATATATATTTGCTTTCTTAACCATGATACAAACACACCCAGGAAATTCTGGGTACTTTAGCTAGTTAGTTACTGTATATATTCTAGTATACTTAAATATATGCTACAGCTTCCATGAAACTTTTTTTAATCACATGGTAATACTGTAAATACTGAACATAATAGAAAATCATCAAAACTATTGCAAAAGATATAAGAGGCCACCAGAAAAGGCAGCAGCCAAGAAGCAGACCTGGGGAAAAAATAATTCAGTAAAATGAATCAAATCAGTCCTCGGGCAAAACTCTCAAAGAGATTTCTTTGAGCTCAGCCAGGCAGAACTCCAATCACCCACCCCCTACCCCCCCCACACACACACACTTTAACAGACACACTTTCATACTCCGTACTGAGCAATCTAATCCAATCATCCACTCATTCATATCACCAAATAATAGAAAGTCATTTTTTGCTCATGAAAATCCACAGTGGTTATACCCAATCATATAATTTTTCCTGATTTACCATAAAGTAACATTCAGAATTCTCAAGTCAAAATGTTTGAAAAGGAAAACAGATATGGAAGGAACAAACAATATGTCTTCATAATGCCATCTTTCCAAAAAGTCCAATGTGAAATGCCACTATCTTCACCAGCATGGCCCTTTCAGTGAATCCTATCCTCCAGTCTGATGTTAGGTACAAGAAAAACAAAACCTTAATAGAAGCTGATCAGAAAAATACTCGCCCATTCACTAACTCAACAAGAATGAGAAATAAGGGCTTTCCTCCAAACTACATGGATACTGACTACGCATACAGTGTAGGGCCATTAAGCAACGGTGATTGGGGTCCAAAGTGCTTAACTGCGGCTTAGGTGGTCCGCGACTTAAAAATTTATTGATAATGCATAAATTACAATAAATAATGAAAAATGTTTTTTGATCACAATCCTCTCTCACGTGTTGACCCGCGAGTCGCCATTTTGAAAGTAGCGCCGTAGTTTCACGATCGCGATATTGCGTGCTGCATATTAAATGCATATAATCGATGACATCCAGCTTTTGCTGAACATCATATGAAGCGTGTTTACGTTTATTACTCATGGCATAAAAATTTTTAAAGCAAATATGATGTGCTATAGATTCAGAAACTGAAGTGATTTATGTTGGGTTTGTGACTCATATTTATACAATTTCAAGTTTTATCAGATTATCGAATTAAAAATAATACTTTAAATACGAGTCGATTTTTTGCAGATTTACCGCGGATTAACTTTGTAGCATTGTAATGTGTGAATCGGTTACAATGGTGGCCTCCATAACGCTGACACTCAGCGTGGATAAAACAGATTAAATATTTGAATTTCATTGTAAGCTATTTTATGGTTTATTGATAAATAAAAGACTAATCTTCTATAAATACCTCTTTGAAGTTATAAGCCAGCATTTAAATATTTAATCCGCGATAGGGCATAGCATGTCAATCACGGACATTCGAAATGCCAAAATGACAGCTGTCAACACCTGTCTTGAGTGTTTGAGAGGTCATGTTTAGGTCCGTACGATCCATAATGTCAAAAAATTGGGATCCAAGCTTTTTGCGCAGCTTAAGCGAATTCGCGGATTACTGGCCCGCGGCTTAATGGCCCTACACTATATGTGGAGACATTAAAAACAGTGTATGACAGGCATTTTACTTGAGCTTGCTAGTGGTAAATCAATGGGCAATGTTTCAAGTTGTGTTCACATTTTCACAAACCATACCCAAAGTTGAGTAGTAGATGGTGTCAGTCATTCTGCTCACATACAGTATAGCTAGCTAATGAGGAATCAACAGACAACACAGATATTGCACATATGTACATTAATTTGGTAGAGCAGTATTCATCCAAGGGGGGTGGATAGAGAACTGAAGACCTTTTGCTCCAAGTGCTGCTTTCAAGCTGTTTGTGTTCCTTTCTTTTGAAGGATAGCCTGCCTGTACACCACCCTCCCTTGAAGGTTCAACGTAATCAAAGCTACACACATGAAGTGAACATTTAAATTACCTTGTTGTGAATTGTAAGGGGCAGACTCTGAAACTGAAGATGGAAACAGAGATTTATTTCATTATGAATTCTCTCCTGTGCCTTGTTTATATCCTGTTAACATGAATTTAGCATATACCACTTTCAAACTCTCTGTCCGGCCCAAACCGTAAGTAAAAAGTACAAAACAAATGTTACATCGATAGAAACAAAATCTTTAATTTAAAAAAAAAAAAAAAAAATCAAAAATTTTTTGGTTGATTCCAGTCACAAATATGGGGCCCCAGAGAGGACATGCAAAGAAAAAAAAAAGGACCTAGACAAGTAATTGAATTAATCAAATACAACCCACCGGACCAAATGAAGTCAGTCCTCAGGTATTCAAGGCCTACGCTAACCAGCTTTGTGGTATCCTCAGGTTACTTTTTCAGTCTGTCATGAAAGCTCCCGAAAGTACCACTGCTGCAGAGAACATTCTGTGTTGTTGCAATTCCAAAGAAGGCAGGGGGCCTATACACATAATAACTTTAGATCAGTGGCTCTTGCATCCCACAACATGAAGATCTTCGATATGCAGGCCCCGGACTACAGAAGTCCTCTTGTAAAAGATCATTTGGGCTCACTGCAGTCTACCTTTAAGTAAAGAGTGGAGTGGATGATGCAATTATCTATCTCCTCCACATGGCTTAATCCCATCTGGACAAAGCTGGCAGCATTTAAGGATTAGGTTTTTTAAATTGTCCAGTACCTTCAATACAATCCAGCCATCCCTGTTAAGAAGTCAGGGATATGCTGGTGGATGAACCTATGGTGTCCTGAATAAAGGACTATATGACCAGCAGAGAGCAGTTTATGAGGCTCAAGAACTGTTTCTTTTATGTGGATGTAGCACTGGAATACCACGAGGGGAGACAACTCTCCTTTTCTGCTCACCTGTAAACCTCATCCTAAAAATATAATACCAGAGCACGTAAAACGCGATAAGAGAAATATCTGGCACTTAACATCAGCAAAACCAAGAAACTGGATATTGATTTTTGCCTCATCAAAGGGCCTCTATGCCCAGTCTCCTTTTATGGAGTGGATGTGGAGACAGTCCACATCAATGACAGGCTGGACTTGTCTCATAACTCAGAGGAACTATATAAGAAGGGCAGAGAAGGCTCTTTTTCTTTAGGGGACAACATTCCTTTAAATATGGGATGTGACAAACTTTACATCTTCTATAACTCTGGGATAGCCAGGACAATTTTCTGTACTGTTTTGTGCTGGGCTGGTAACATCACTTCAGGAGAGACCCACTGAATCAACAAGATGATTATGAAGTCAGTCTTAGTTGGATTGTCACTGCAGCCACGATTTAAAAAAAAAATTTTAAAAAATAAATCACACACTGCTCCAGTGTGGTACTGAGGTGTCACCCGCTGCACTCAGGTCCCAATCCAGTTGGTTTGTGGTGGGTGCAGCAACACACAAACTATCAGCGCATGCTACCAACCTCCTCCTCCTCTTAGTTATGGGATGCATTCTCAACATGCTGGAGGCAGTAGTGAAGGAGAGAATTAAGACAAAACTAATGGCCCTTATGAATGACATCTTCATTCTAACACGAAATCTCGAAGAACTTTAAGCCAACAAATTGTTCAACAAAGGTGTGTATAGAAACACTACTGGGGCATGTTAATATCTATACCAACACAACTTTACAATGCCTCACTGTGACTGCTCTCTTATTAGTCAGAAATTGTTTCTTTTTTGTAATTCGTGTGTAAGTTCAAGAGGGGCCGATGTTATTCTTGAGCTCCTGGAAAAGCTATATTTCCCCTTTGGACAAATAAAGTACTGTCGATCCATCTATCCATCCCTGGAAAATGCACTTTAATTTAGACAAGTGAAAAAGCACTATGCAGTTAAATTGAACACTTATTATTACATTTACATTTATTTGCTTAGCTGACGATTTTATCCAAAGAGTGACCTATAAAAGAGATCAAAATTAATTGAGTAACAGTCAGTTTGGAGTACTGTTTGGGAACAGGTGTTACAGGACAAAGATGCAAAATTGACCATCCCTACTGAAGAGCTCAGATCGAAATACAAGCAAGTATTGTATTGCGCTCAGCAGGCTCCTATCAATTATGGAGAATCCACTGCATCCACTAAACAGTGTCATCTCCAGACAGAAGAGCAAATTCAGCGACAGACTACTGTCACTGTCCTGCTCCACTGACAGACTGAGAAGATCGTTCCTCCCCCAAACTATGCGACTCTTCAATTCCACGCGGGGGGGGGGGGGGGGGGGGGGGGGGGGGGGGGTTGGGGGGGTAAACATTAACATTATACATAGTTATTGTCTGTTTTTAACCTGAATTATCATCAATCTTTAATTTAATATTGTTTTTTTGTATCAGTATGCTGCTGCTGGAGTATGTGAATTTCCCCTTGGGATTAATAAAGTATCTATCTATCTATCTACATTTCCTAGGTTACAAAAACCTAATGGCTATATAATAATATAGCATTCTGGGTGTCAGAATTGCAAATAGAGATGGACTGCTTGTTCCACCAGCCAGAAGCTACACATGGAGAGTATAAACTGAGATTTGATATTAAGCAGAGGTGGCATCACCAGATGGCATTCAACAGCAAACCTGAGTGGTCAAGAAGCACCATAGAACCTCACAAGTCTCTCCATGTATATAGGTGCAGACCTATTGAATACTCTGTAGGCAGTGCCAGTGCTTGGTTATTTTGTGCCCTAGGCCAAGCTTATTAGTGTGCCAACTGACTGTTCGGTACCTAACCTGTGCGGCTGGGTCAAACCCCCCCCCCCCCCCCATGATCTGCACCCTAAGCAAATGCCTAATTCGCCTTAATGGTGGCACCGGACCTTGTCAGTAGGCAAGCAACAAGGATCTTAGCTTAATATGTGTACAGGAAGCCAGTGTAGAGATCTGAAAAGAAGAGTGATATGTGCCCACCTCAGCTGGTTCAACACCAGATGTGTTGCTGCATTTTGAATCATCAGCAGTGACTTGATGACATATGTCGATGCACATGCCAGCAGAGAGTTGCAGTAGTCCAAATATGACAAGACCAAAACTGACAAGGAATTTGCACTGCATTCTGTCAAATACAGTCTGATCTTGCATATATTGTACAGAGTCAACCTTTAAGACTGAGAAACTATAGAAATATTGTATTGAAAGAAAGCTGATCACCAACCACTCCCCCACCCCCCTTCCAACCCAAAGTTTCCATGCTTACTTTCCAGGTGTTTATGATAGTGAGCCAAACTGAACAGAGATGGGGTGCTGAACATGTAAGGATAATAAGAAGGCCCATCTTTGACAGGTTGAGCTGGAGATGGAGTTCCTTCATCCAGCTTGCAATATCAGTGGTACATCCAGTGATTCTAACTTATATCATGTGGTCTTCTGGAAGGAACAATACTATGTACTTTAAGGAACAGTACTATGTACTGTATCATCGACATAGTACACACAAGAGAGGGAAAAAAAAAAAAAAAAAAAAAAAAAAAAAAATCACAGGACTGGATGATAGGGCCTATAGAGGAGGTGCAGAGAGAAAAAGAGAGCCCAGTATTGATTCTTGGGGTACCCCAGTGTTCACCTGTTTCACCTTTGACATCTCTCCACACCAGGACACACAGTAGGATCTCCCCAAAAGGTAGGACTCAAACCATATGGTGGAAGTCCTGGTTATGCTAAGATCGGTGAGGGTGACTGACTGTGTCAAAGGCAGAGGAGAGATGTAGCAGAATGAGCACAGAAGACTTGTTGCTAGCTTTATCCTTGCATAACATGTCAGCAACATATTGTTAATACAATTTAGGCAACACTGATCTATAGAAAGCAAACCAATGCACAATACTGCACATGTGCTCTCTGAAACAGATACTGTACTGTATATGAACCAGTGAATGAAAAGTGAATTCTGAGAAGAAGAAAATACTATTTGCATATGCTATAGTCATTTAAATAGATTACTACTCTTTATCTGTTTTAACAGAAATAATGAAACTATATCTTTACTATTCCAGCCTAAACAGAACTATATTTGTGTGTGCTAAATGAAGATTGATTTAGCAAAAGGATCAGTGAAAAGCAGTAACTGTCATTTGCTTAACACAGAAAGCAAACACTCTAATCATGTTAAGGAGCAAATTTTAATATGGATTAGCTAAAAAAAATAAAAGATACACTTATTTCTATTAAAAAAAAAAAATCTGTAGCTTCAAAAAACCTTTAGCTGACCTCTCACCAATAAAACTGCATGTAAGCTATTACAATTCTTCCCGCCAAAGAAAATCTTTGAAACATTAACTTACTGTACCACAAAAACAACATTAAAACTTAGCAATACCAAAGGTCGTTTCAGAGACATTTTAGTTTACAGTCACTGGAGGATAAATGCTACAGCTCTTTCATCATGTTTAAAACAAGCACATGATCTACTGTTATTAATTTCATAGAACTCTTACTCTTTTCTATTTGAAGCTCTATGATCAAGAGCAAACCTAAAGAAAGTAAAAAGCAATTTTTATCAAAACAAACACTAGGAATTTCACACTATGCTTGGTTAATATTTTATAGGGATAAATATTCAAAAGCTATTTTGTTCCAAGGTATACGTTACATTACAGTCCTAGATGTTTAAAATGCTTTTAACAGCTTCATATTTACAGTATTTCACAAAAAAATTCTAATGAAGGGTCAGTTAAACCAAATCATCTTATTATACATACCATAATTTTCTGCAGGATATCCTCCTATAAAACAAATACAAAGACCGTAATAAAGCAAACAATTCAGAACCCAATCAAATTCACATATATAGCATTTTAACTGAAACAACATTCAATATTTTAATGGTGAGTAACCATTATTACCTTTTTCTAAACAATAAACTGATATTGCACAAGGGTTAGAGCTCTAGAAGTCTGGCCAAATTAATCTCTGCAATTAATTTCTTTAGCAAAATAAAAAAGTTTTGTTTTTTTTATATATATATAAAATTGCATGTACACTTAATATTTGTTCCATTATTTAATAAATATGCTGATTTCACAAGTGGTTTGAAGGGAGTCAAGCCTATCTGAGAAGATTTCTGCACATGATAGAAATACATTCAGGAAGGGATGCAGGTTTATTGTAGTGAGAAAACTCTTGCATACAGTCACATATGTCCTCACACACTTTCCAAAAAACAATTTACTACTTTAAAACTATTTAGCTGGGCCTTACATGTCTGTTTGTTCATTAACGCGCCATATAACATTAGAATATGTTTCTGGTTCACAAAGATGGCACTAAGTTGAAAGAAGGTTTTGGTGAGATGTACACTTGATGGCCTTTTGCAGCCTTCTGTGAAGCACAGTGGTACCTCTGCCTAGGGTAGATTTCGGAGGTGTAGGGTATCTAGTCCAAAATAAATGGAATGGGCCACTGCTGAGAAATATAAACAGATTTGATTTTTCAGCATTGTGCACCTTTGAAAAACTATTTTCTGTATGATTAATGACCCCAAACAATACAAATACAACTAAGACTATAGATGAAACACTTATGGTATTAGACTGGCCACTTTAAAGTCCCAACATCAACATAACTGAAGCTGTTGGAGATCATTTGGGCATGGAAAAGAACAAAAAACAGCCAAAGTCAACCGAGGACTTAAGGCATGTCCTGAAAAAAGCACTAGAAGAATTTACGATAGGACTATAAGAAATAGACAGCATTGTACCAAAGTAAAAAGTGTTTCATTTCTGTACCCCAAGTGAGGTTACAAAGTATTGACTTATTTGAAAAACTCCAGGCATACTTGTTACTCTTTATTTTATCATAGGTTACTTGTGCGTATTCTCGTTATATAGTGTTTTAATGAACAACTAATCGTTTACTGTTCAGATACTATAACTATCTTTAAAAATCGTTTACTTGGGTGACCCAAAAACATAACTGACAGACAGATGTATGTGATGTTTATATTACATACATAGGCAGAAGGATTGCAATAACTAGCATTTCAGTAATTCCATTACCAGCTCTTCAAATTCCTTTGGTACTAATCAGCATTCATTGCAATTTGATTACACAAAAACAGTTCACAGTTATTTTATATAAAATGTTTCATAGTGACTATAAGGACAGCATAGATAAGAGCTTCTTGCATGTGGAATAATAAGTTGTAATTGTTGTTTGTGAATCATACAGATGCTAGCCTAACCCAGAGGGAACCAATAATTGAATTTCATGTTATTATAGGCTCAAACATCGACATGGCATTGCATGTTATATCTTGCAACAGCACTTAGTTGAGGTTTTATTTAAAGGATTATGACACCAGGTGGCTGTTTTGCAAAATGAATGATGCAAGGCTGATAAGTGAGCAATCTATCCTACAGGGCTGAGTCAAAATCCCCTCACTTGTGGGCCTAAATGGTCTATCCCCTGTGAGATGCTACTAAATCTAAAGAAGAAACAGTTCTTTGAAAATCTGTGCAAGCGTAAAAGGAAAATAGATTTGAAAATTCCTATGCTGGCAGTGTCTGTGTGTTTTTTTTTTTTTTAAAAAAGAGTTCAATTAACTTTAACCTTTCTTACCTTGACAGAATCCTTTTCATAGCAATACAAAAGAATATTGTTTGTCATTCGGAAGCTCTCCCTTACACCCAGGTGATAAAAAATGGATGGCTGACAAAAGGAATCACTCATTTCCACCACAGCAACATCTGAAATAGTGTTAGAGTTTATGGTTTATTTCCAATAAGTTTGCATAACACCAAATACTAAAAAACAGAACTCTAATGTATTGCAATTCATTGTTCCTGTTCATTTGACTAAACTTGAAGTCATATTCCTATAGGCAAAAAAATGTGTGTTTCCAACTAACAGGAAATAAATTCTTAATTCAATTCATCCCACTTGGACTTTTATTTATTTTTAAACACTGGAAATGAATTTCAAGTACCTCTGCAGACCTGTCATATTTATAGTAGTTGCGGGACATACTAAGCATAATGATTCATTGTCCAAATTCAGCTCATGGCAAGTCCCGGTTAGATAATTGTTTGTTTACAGTCAGGCTCAGGAACAGTAACTGAGATAATAATGTGTCATATTTAAAATATTGTTTGAATATACAAATGTGTGTTTAAAATTCTTTTGAGCTACATAAATATACATTGACATGAGACAAATTTTCATAATAGTTATTAAACTTAAATAAAAACAGAAAGCAGGTGCCAGGCAAGAAGCCTCACCAATGCATTTACTTCTTCAGATGTCTGAGAAAATGCCAGACATCTCAATATGTGTTCCCCAGATTCTATGGGTTCAAAGTGGAGTCCTTCATGACTAGTCTTGTTACTTCTGGTAGGGCATCCGCTCAAATCAGTAAACACTGGGCATCCTGTCAATAACTCATTTTATCTTAGATACATTTTTTTCTGATCATTTGTTCTGAATTTTCAACATATTCAGTGTGGTGTAGTGGTTAAAGCTATGGATTTCAAACCCTTTGATTGTGGGTTCAGATCCCACTACGGACACTTAACTGTCCACCTTTGCAAATTATTGGCCAGACTGTGTCTGTCGTTCAGTCGTTTCCATTCCTAGGGACTATTTTCATTAACACATTAAAATGGGACAAGTACAACATCTCCACCATGAAGAAAGCCAGGCAGAGATTGTTCTTCTTTAAGAAGCTTGGCATATCAAGGTGTATATTGTTAAATTGTTACTCGGTAATCATTGAGAGTATCGTGACCTCCTCAATGACCATTTGGTTTTCTTCTGCCTCCTCTGTTTGTAAGACTCTGATGTAGCAGGTGAATTGTTCAGCTGAGAAAATCATTGGCTGTTGTCTCCCAACATTAAGAGATCTGTTCATCGATAGAAGAAAAAAAAGAGCTGGAAAGATTGCAGCTGACTCCATCCACCCCAGCAGCCATCTGTTCATTTCATTGCCAGCACAGAGGAGGTACGGGTCTATTACGACTCGAACTATATTCCATCTCTGCAGCTTCTTTCGTCAAATTATTCAGATCCTAAATAAACTTGCATAGGGTTACTCCCAACTGCTTTTGCAACATATAACTGGTAACAGTGTGATTAGTCTATTCGTAAATACTTCATACTTATTCAACTTGTACTGATATCTATATTATTTTGTTTAGTTATTCCATTTAATTGAGTTGACTATTGAAGTTTGTAATTGTTGGGTTCAAGAAACTGTTGTATTTGTATAATGGTTTGCACAATGTCAGATTAATGGTGGGATGAACTTGTGTTGTCTCGAGTTGGTTATGTCTTGCATCTCATGTTTTGAACCTAACCAAAGTCCATCCCGCTATATCCTATCTACAGGGTCACGGGGATCTGCTGGAGCCAATCCCAGCCAACGCAGGGCGCAAGGCTGGAAACAAACCCCGGGTAGGGCACACACACCAAGCACACACTAGGGACAATTTAGTATCGCCAATGCACCTAACCTGCATGTCTGTGGACTGTGGTAAGAAACCGGAGCATCCGGAGGAGACCCACACAGACACGGGGAGAACATGCAAACTCCATGCAAGGGAGGACCCGGGAAGCGAACCCAGGCCTCCTTACTGTGAGGCAGCAGCGCTACCACTACGCCTAACCAAAGTCAATTCTGGTATGTTTCACATGCTAGCAATAAAGTGATTCTGATTCTGAGTATGATGTGACCTTGAGTAAGTCACTTTACCTGCCTGTGCTCCAACTGGAAACAATTGGGGGAAAAAAAAACAAATGAAATGCAACCAATTGTATTTCAAATGTTGTATGTCACTTTGGATAAAGGCATTAGCTAAATAAGTGATTAATAACAACATGGCCATGTGTGTGTTAGATTATTTTTTTTACTGAGAACAATATTAATGTTATTTAATTTTACATGCATTATAACACAAATTTAAAGTCTCAAGATTTTCTTGAGTTGTTTGGACATACTGCACTGTTGCTATGGAATGCCTCCCAAGAGACACTACAAGTCATGTTACAATGGCAATGCTATAAAAATCAGTGCAATGTTTCAGCCCTCTGACCGAGATTACATATTTAAACCTTGAACAGTGTTAGAGCGGAAATCAGCGTTTGGTATTCTGGTTAGTAAATCAAAGGCGTTGACTTATGGATTCAATTTATAGTCTCAGTGCTTTGGTTCTGGTAATATTCATGTAGTTTATATATAAATTTCAGGCAATTTTTGTTTTGACTTTGCTTAAGGTTTGGATTCTTGGATTTTGTCTTTGGTAACAAGAATTCTGTAATCTAAAAAAAAAAAAAAAAACTATTTTGTGTCAGTTTCTTGAAAATTTGCACATCTCCAGGACCATTTTTAAAAACATCTTCATAGTTGCACACAATTCACCATGAAAGCAGAAAACTACAGAATTGATAGGCTGGTGGCAAGGTCTACCATAATCATGAGGGTGTGCGCACTGATAGATCAGAATGTTCAGTTGTCCTGTGAAATTCAAATACAACTCTGCTCCAGTGATGTCTAGTCCTGGCACTGTGGCACCGCAGTTGCAAATGTTTGCTCCAAATATCCTTAATTGGAATCCATTGCTTTCAGTAAATGACACACATCAATCAATTACACACACTCCTCCTTATTTACAAAGTCATAATTTATTATTCTGTGGCACTGAGAAGATATGAGAACTTCAACAAGTGGGCTGCAGCAATACCCACTGTGCCACCCTTGACCAAATTACACAAACTATAAAGAAACTTGCAAGCAGCACGGAGTTATCACTAATGTGGCCCACTAACTTTCACCTTGAGTTCTCTCTTTGTAGAGTTCAGCTTTTAATTATTGAGCTGATCTGTATAATTCTTTGAGCTGAATAAATAAATTTGACCTCTTTATACCAAGCATTTTCAGATATGCAGCTTATAATGTGGTACTGGTTTTCAGTGGAGCCACTGGGGTACCCTAATGAACAAATACAAAACAAGTACAGAAATTATTATCATGTAGAAACTCACCAGAAGGAGACCATGTCCATCAATCCAATTTCTAAACCTGCTTACTCCATTTTTGGTTCATGGGGGAGCTAAATCTAAGCCCAGTTGTATCAAGCAGAAGGCTGGAATCATCCATGGACTGAACAGGACTTACACGCTCACTTACTCTGACTGGCCAATTTATTATTTGCCAATCACACTAATGTAATTCATACACTGTCAAGATGAGGGCAAAAGCCAGAGTACACAAAGAAAACTCTCATAGAAAGAGCAAACACGTGTGCACTGCACACACTACACACCAATGAAGCAGCAGCGCTATCTATTGTGCACTCACACAAATGGCCTGAAACAAAATGACACTTACAGGTACAATAACCTACTGTATATACTGTACATACAAAAAACAGGCTGGGTGCAGTTCAATTAGCTGTGATCCAGAGATACTTACGCCCATAAGAATAAGGCCCAATTAGTTGATGAGGACAGCTTACCCTTCTCATCTTTAGAAATAAATACTTTATTACACCATAAAACTATTCCTCTTACTTGATATTTCAACACACCACTAAGGAATGAACTCAAACACAATTGTAATTTTATTTGTATATTTTTTTTTATTTTAAGAACAGTACATAACAGCAAAACACAACCTGAAAATAACACAGCAAGAATAACAGTGTTCATAGAAACTCAAGAAATTCAACACTCATCCCCCCACCCACCATAGTGACCTACACAATTAGACAGTCCTGTCTAAAATGGTTCTTTTTATACAGTAACAAAGCAAATAAACAAAAGGATTCAGCATACTCCCAGCATGTTAACATCATTATATTAAGGAGTTCTTGCCAAGTTAAAAACAAATTTGAACTGATCATTATGGAGAGAATTTCAGATAATATAGAACATCACAGTTGCCATTGAGTTATAGGAGTGAATTGAGTTTTTTTCACCTGAGTAAATTGTTTTTGTGCTAATAGTGTAATATAGAATATTACAACGCATTTTTCATATCTCACCTAGTATAAGGTGTTAGGAGCGATTTTAAACCTAACAATAAAATGGTTTACGTATAGGACATGAAACCTACCAATGCAGGCACTTGACATCACTCACTGGACAGATCAGCCCGAGTGTGATATTGATAATTTTAGATGAGATATATGTGACCAATGAACAGTTTTAGTTGAATTATGGTGTGTTTGGCACATAATAAAACACATTCCAGTTCAGTAATGACTGAATTTCATTTTTTCAAAAACTTTAATTTCATTTAACTTTAGTTCAATAGCACCCAGTGATAACAGACACTCTTGCAAAGTTCTGCATTTAGTTTGAAATAATTGAGTTCATATTATTAATAGGCTACAGACAGACTTCTAGACTTATAAAAAGTACTACAACCAACATAGTAGGGCCAAACCCAGATATTCACAGTATTATTAAAAAGATAATCCAACTCAACTCTATCAAAAGCTTTGTCTGCAACAAAGAATGCAAGACCCCTGGAGATTCTGTTTATGTCTGTATATATAACATTAGGCGAGTGCTGAAGATCGTATAGTAAGCATCAGACTAAACAAACATAAGCATAAA
Source organism: Erpetoichthys calabaricus (assembly GCF_900747795.2). Classification (NCBI taxonomy): domain Eukaryota; kingdom Metazoa; phylum Chordata; class Cladistia; order Polypteriformes; family Polypteridae; genus Erpetoichthys; species Erpetoichthys calabaricus. The sequence continues at coordinate 74,728,384 of NC_041407.2, forward strand.
TCTAGTCTGACCTTTTGATATTAAGAGGGATGCACGTATTACTCTTTTGGCTCAAGTTTTCACAAAGATCTTAACAACATTATTGAGAAGTTAAATTGGTATATATGATATACATTGTAGCAAGTTTTAATTTTTCCTTGGAAAGATAGTAATTTACACTTGACAATGTTTTGGTAGAGATTTATATGATCTAGCTTCAATAAATATTTCTAACAAGATGAAGGTTTTATTTTTTTTAATAAACTCCAATGATTATGTATTTGCCGCATTAAAATATCACTGGCTTTTTCTCCGTTGTAATAATGATAATAATATAAATTAATGAATGATAAACTGTTGTGTCATACCACCCCCCACAAGTCAAATGATCAATTGCAGAGTTAACCTGTGATGATGTGGGTTCGCTTCATGCTCCCATCTTGCTTCCGGGAGCCCTTGAACCCATCACCGTCGGTAATGTTACCGATGAGCACAGCAGTGAGGCACATAATGATAATATTTTCCTATACAGCAATCTGGAATATTCCTGAGCAGTAATCAGCTCCGATACCATTCTAGCCAGCAATTTATTTTTTATATGAGACATAAGCGATCTTTTCTGCTCTTAAACCTGCTTTCAGCATTTCTCAGACTGTTCCTGCAGCCGTCTCAGAACAAGTATTGCTCTATAAGAAAATATCATATCTGAAAATGAAATTTATGAGGTCCTCATCAGGTACAGTATATATATATACTGTAAAATGTATTAAACAATAGAAAGAATATTCTCGTGATTCTGAATAGAGAAATTCCCACTTTTTAGAAAGATTGTGATCTATAAGGAAATACTAAACTACAGTCAAAGTATTAGATAGTACTGTATGACAGCAGTTGCTGAGGGCACAGCTATGTCTGGACTTAATACACATTTAAAGTGTCCTGCCATTATAAGCGTATACTTCGGAACTAATGCAAGTACCTTAGCATCTGGTTTACATTTCCAGGCTGAAGTGACTCAAATCCAATTGTTTTACCTCAATGTGACACAAATTTGAGGTTTTCAGGGCTGTGGACACAGAAATCCAATCTTTTCAAATCAAATTTCAGTCATTTCCATATGTGGTACGAGGTCGGATACTTATTAAAATGTGGCCATGTGCCATGAATGACAACAGTCAGACTGGCACTCGTGTTTTTTTTGTTTTTTTTGCCTATATACGTGGCCCGAGTGCTGCCATCATCAGACAGCACCAGCAGCATGACTAAACAGCAATGGAGGAACTTGTGACAACATCTTATGGTTCCACCTTGGCTGGCTCCTTTCTCATTCCCACACTTCTCTCGGTGCAGAAATAGCTGTGAAAACAAATGCTAGTCATTTGGCTTTTGTCACCTTCTTGACCTAATCATGTACAGTCCAGAACAAAATGTGATGCATACACTAGCTCCAATTCCATTCATTTTGTCAGTTTCAGTACCATAAGTAGTCTCACATTTGTATCAAAAAACCTCATATTTGTATCAAGGTGTACATGCATACCGTTTCAGAGGACAGATGCATTCACATTACAGTTAATTACAGGTCACTTGTACTTATGAATATGAACTGCCAAGATAGGCAAATCTGATCTGAGCAAAAAAATCGGAATTGAGCAATGAGGCTTGTAATGTGAACTTGGCCCTGAAGTATAAATTCTCTGCCATAAATATTTGGTGTGTACACATTTTCCAGATTTAATTTTGATTAGTATACATCCACACCACCATAATATACCACCCTTCAGAGACGGACACTACTACATCACTGGCTACAAATGGAACTGTTTTTTTAAATTAAAATTTCCTTACTTCTGGTTTTTGTATCATATTTATTATGCAAAATCTGACCAACCCAGCTTCTTTTCAGACCAAACTGTTCATCCCTTATAATGTACGACTTCTGTAAAAATGCTGTTTCAGCCCTTAAGGATGCGAGGGCACTTTAATTTTCTTCAGGGCATGACTTAGTCCTCAATCACAGTCCTGGAGAGCCGCAGTGGCTGCAGGTTTTTGATCTAGCCCGGTTGCTTAATTAGAAAGCAATTCTTGCCAATAATTTAATTTCATGGCTTGTTAGTGCTTTAACACTGCTATGTCAGGTAATTCTCATATCCTAGATTTTCTTCCCCTTTCTAAGGATATCATCCAAATAATTTGAAGGCTCATCTCAGTCCTTCACTTTCCTTCCAAGTATTTAATTAGATAGATAATTTCTAATTTAATAAAGTATCTATTAAATTAATTAAACCCAATAATGCATGATAAATACACGAGTGTAAATGGTAACAAATTAAATGGAGAAATGCTGGTCTCTTTTGTTATTTGCATGTTATTGCTAATTAGGAGCAATTAAAAACCAAGAATACAGCTGTTTAAGACTAAAAAAAGCAATAAGGGTTCAAAATCTTAATAAGCAAGACTACTAAAGTGAAGCAGAACTGTCACTTGAAGAATAAATGCTTCTTATTAAGCAATTGGGTTGGAGCAAAAACCTGCAGCCACTGCGGCCCTCCAGGACTGTGATTGAGGACCCCTGACTTAGACTAACAAAATTTATTGAAAGATCAGAATTATACCTTTTCTGCCTTCTATAAAAATGTCTTCTAATATTATATGTAAAATGGGAGATTGTTGAAAATTAATGAAAAGTGAACAGCTGTCATTTTATTCCCAAATGAAGGTAAATCTATATAAAATTCTTTTCGCGTTTGAAACAGAAATTACGTATGATCACGCGATATGGAAATTACGCATGACCATTCATCCACGTGACTGTCGAGGAAACTGCCACATTGTAACTTTTTTTTAGTTGGCAGTACTTGATAGTAGAAAACATAAGGAAAACAGCTTTGTGTCTTTCTACATTTTAACTGCGCTGAGCTGTAAACAATGTGAAGACGAGACCTCCTTCAGCGGCCAGGGGTCATGAGAACAAAGTGGATGCTGGCAGGCGCGGAATGTCGGGCTGCTCCGCCGGGTCGAGAGCTTCGCGGTTTCGGGCAGCGTCCTCTCTTCTCGCACTGTTTATGACAGTTCAAGTGTCCCGTCGGCTCCTGGGAGAGTGGAAATCTTTGCAAATGAGTGTAATCTGCGCCATCGAAGCAGGACTCTGTTTGTAAATTGCCCTGCACGACTACTTATTGTCCCTTAAGGTGAGTTCGGGTCACTAAAACCCAGCAACATTCAAGGTTGCTTTTGTGATCAATTATTTTAAGAAGTAAATCACAGAAACATAGTGCAAGGTTGTCAGGCAGAAATTTGGACGATCACATAGAAAATGTAACTTCTATACCACAGCGGTCGTGTAGTGCCTTTCACAAGGGATCTACTACCGAGAGATGATCCAAATACATTTTAGCTGCTGTTAATACTACTTACCTGTTGTGTTATAGCGCCTTTAAAATGTAGTTTACCCGAAACCACTCCAGTGATGCACAATGTATCTTTACTTCTTAAATGTTAATGTTTTACTGTTTAATAACTTATAGATTACATTTTATTTTTTTCCCTTACACTCAGTAAGTGAAGCCACTGGGTAATCAGCTAGTAGAAAATAAAATAGGACCCAGAATGGATCTACAAGGAACACCACATTTAACAGGAGCAGTAGATGAAAAAGAGGAATTGAAAGTCACTGGAAAGTGCCCATCAGTAAGATATGACATGAACCATTTAAGAGCAGCCCCTTTAAGCCCCACCAGATGCTCAAGGCACAATAGCAAGATCTCATCAAAGTATACATTCATGCTCGTATTATCACCAGGTCAATTTTGTCTGTCAACTGGACTACTTGTCATTTTGATTTTAAAAATTATTACAAAAGGTCAAATACACTTTAAAGATGACAAATATACTGTATATTTTGCAAAGTAATCTTTAAGAAGAGTCTACAACTATCCTCCTATTCCTATGACCATTTTATAATCTTCTTTGCTTATACTTTCCATAACAGGGCAGCCATTGCCTAATTTTGGCAGCACTGACCACAAGGCAGGAGTCTACAGCTCATTGCTGGGCACACTGACTCACACCTGCCTAATCTGGAGTCAGTACTTACTATAACACATCTTTAAGATGCACAGGCGAAACACTGAGACACATTTGGTAAGATTATGCAAAATCTACATTGTGGAATGAAGCCCAAGTGTGTAGAGATGTACATCAACAGCGATCACCAATGTGTCGCCACGCTCCTCCATTCACCTTGAAAATGAGTTAATTTCTGAAGTTATGCAGAAACTTTAAAAAGACACAAAACGGAATATTCAAACGCATGAACTGGATTAAACCGGATTGAGATCGTTATACTGTATTATGCATCTTGAATACAGGATCTTTCACCTCCATTAGCTCACTGGAAGCCCAACAGCAAATGGATCAGTCTGTACCTTGTTTTATATATACTATATTTATTAAATGTATAACAAACTACAAAGCATGTAAAACACTTTAGGACTATATTACTACAGCAGTATTCTATATATAAAAAAGAATGACTCTGCCAAAGTAAAAACGGCGCCATGTCCAGCATACCTGTGCATACAGTCAGCGCAGGCAGTAACTGTGTGATTACAGTATCTGCACCACAATACTGTACACTAGCTGTCCTCAACATGATATTCTTATGTTTACGTTTTCTGTGTTAGTGTACAGTAGCAGTCCTCAAAATTATCTTTAGGCTTACATTTTCTATGTTACTGTACAACTGCAGCCCTCCAAGTGATCTTTTAATGCTTATTAGCTCTTGGTTAAAGATCACGGACAATAGGACATCACGTCACTTTTTAGCTGTTGCGCTGCTTACGCAAACTTTACAACGATCAAAATACAGAAGTTTCCAAATGTCATCTGCCATCGTGTGTGCCCCCCGCCTCTCTTCCCTCGTCCACCAGGTAATTCTGCAGACGGAATACCCCCCGACGCCGCTTCTCACCTGCATTGTAAAAACAATCCAGCACCTCCGTCGTCCCCAGGGCTAGACTCTCGAAGGGAATGGCTTTCCATTCGGCGTGCACAGCAGCACAAGCCTCCTTCAGGCATTTCAGGGAAGCGATATCCTCCTGTTTCTCGGGCCGCACGCCGTCTTCCGTTAAAATGTATACCACCGTTACTGCTCTCCCTCGGCTCTTGGGAGACAAGGGATTTTTTGAGTTGCTGCTGAACGCAATGGCCAGGGAATCCTGCCATAAACTGCCAGCTGCGGCACTGTTCGAAGAGTCGACAGGCTGACGGGGTAACGAGGCATAATCGAATGCATCCATGTCCCCGTTTCTCTCTCACCTTTCCCCGCTGACAGGTGATCCAGTAAATGCACAGTTCCCAGCACGCGGGCTCATTACTAATCTTTGATGCCTTCTCAGAAGAACTCTGATATCACGTGGCTCAAACTTCTTCTTTCGCACTTTACTTTTATTTTGGGTTTTCTCGCTCAATCCTGACCTCTACCGTCTGAATAATGTTATGTCTACGAATAGGCGCAAATACCCCGTCAATAATCCGCACCTCACGAAAGTGTGCCGAAGAAATTAGCAGGGAAATTACAGACCCTCTTTTAGCTCAGTCTGAGTTTACCCTGCAATGATTAGACACCCAAAACACAAATGTTCTGTGTCAGGACAGGTCCAAATCTAGCATTCAGTGCTGCTAGATTTGGGATGACCCATGAGCCTTCCTAACTCGTTTATGAGAGTTAACCAGTGTTGCTGGACACATTCGGGCTCACTGTGTCCCTGACTTTGGATTAAATGGATGAGAAAAATAGTTTTTACACATTACTGTATTTACTCGATTGGGTAACTATACTGCATCTCAGGTCAGGGGTCACCAAGCCCATTCCTAGAGGACCACCGTGGCTGCAGGTTTTCATTCTAACATTTTTTTTAATGAGTGTGCTGTTTGTGCTGCTAATTAACTTCTTGTGAATTCATTTTAATTGAATTGCCTTTTTAAGATTTGTTCTCCTGAATTTCTTCACGTTCCTCTGAAATGCTTCATTTCTTTCCTTAAATGGCACCCAAACAGTAATGAAATGTGAAGTGAGGGAGCCAACAGAAGACCAACTAAGTCAGGGCCTCAGACTCCAACCAATTTCACTCCAACCATTTGCTTAATTAGGCACTGATTCTTCTTGTTAATTAAACCTGTTCTTTAATTCCAAGACTTGTTGCTGCTCGTGTGGTACATTAGTAGACATTTCTGAAATTGTTGATTTTCTCTTTCTAAGAGCCCTGTTAAAATGTTTTGGGGACCTGAGCAGATTGACATTCCTGAGACCTTCATCTTTCTTTATTTTCAGATATTGTACTTTGGACACCAGTTGTTTTGGCTCAGTTTGTATCTCTGTATTGTTTGGCTGCTAATTAAGGAAAAAGAAACAATTAAGGGGTCTGAGTCTTCAAGAGCAAATCGATTACAATTAGTTCAAAAGAAGTTAATTAACAGCAAAAACAGGTCACTCATTAAGAAAAGGGTTTGAATGAAAACCTGCAGCCATGGTGGTACTCCAGGTCCGGAGCTGGCGACCCCTGTCTTAGATAAAATAAAATTGTCAAATTCGCTTAATCCAATTCACTATTTAAGGGAGCCAAAGACTACCCCAGCAACGCTGTGCACAAGGCAGGAAGCAGCCTTGGTTCGGGCACCGGTCCATGACAGGCTCCACTTCAGGCAGAAAGAACTTGGAATTTCCAATTAACCTTATAGGACAAGAACAGGTATTCTGGCCAGGGAGGAGCATGGGTTATTATTACCTGGACCTGGACCAATACAAGAGGAACAATGGATGGATTGGCAGGGTGGGCAGAAAGATAACTCTGTGCCCAGCTAGTATAAAATAATGGATGGACCAGTGGAAGCCAGAACTGGGTAGTGGTTCCATCTCCCATGCGCTTGGTGGTAGTGTTCCTTGTATGGGAACCCAGTTGGGACACCTGCAGGGGTGGTAGGGACATGGAGTTCAAGAAGTGCAGCCGTGTAGGGGTCCCTTGGGATTGGTACAGGGTGCTGTCGAGGGAGGACCACCCTACTTTGTCTATGGCATGGAAGTGCTTCCTAGAGGAGACAGAATGGCACTGGAAGCATTCCTGGGTCCAGCATAAAAGGAAGCCTGCTGACACACATGGTTGAGTCAGAGTTGGAAGGCAGTGGGCAAAACTCAGCAGAGGTGGAGAAGGAGGAAGAATTGTTGGTTTATTGTGCCTTATTGTATTATTGTGGCTTATGTTTGGAGAGGTGATTGTGGAGCATGCTTTGGTAGAATAAAAATCCTTTATTTTATTCATAGAGTTTGTGCTGTATTACTGTGTCTGTAGGTTTGGTCTCTCTGGCGCCCCCTTGTGGTCACACCTACAATTCTTTTTGAATGTTCGAAGAAAACCCATACAGATGCAAAGAACATTTGAAATCTACAAAAACTGGCTGGTGTGGTATTTGAACCCAGGATACTGGCTCTGTGAGACAGAAGTGCTGTCCAGTATGCCATTCATTCATTTATTTTCGAGACCTGCTTTACTCATTTTGGAGCCATGAGAAAGCAGAGCCAGACTCTCTGTCAACAGCACCAGGCACAAGGAAGAAAGTCACAATCATGTGTAAAATGTCAAACTTTATTCTCCTACATTTTGTAACTCACTTATCCAGTTCAGGGAAATGAGGAGCTTGAGTCTGTCCTGACAGGTTTGGATACAACACAGGACCCAACCCTAGTTGGGGTACCGGACCATTACAGGGCACACCTGCCTAAATGTAACATGCCCATCTTTAAGATGTGGCAGGAGCCCCCAACAAACATGGGGAGAATATGTAAATTTCACACTGGCAGTGCCTGGACTGGGATGGCAACTTTAAGTTAGACAGTTGTAAAAAACCCTTTTATATGTTCATTTTAATTATTACAATTTGTTTTTTATTGAGTTACCAAGCAGTTCACAAAATTCAGAAGGATATGAGTATAAATACTTGTCAAGGACTGGCATTCCATCTAGGTTTAGTTCAAGTGATGAGTCTAAGATAAGCTCCTGATTTAAAGATTGTATCAGTGAAATTCCATCAATCCATTATCCAACCCGCTATATCCTAACTACAGGGTCACGGGGGTCTGCTGGATCCAATCCCAGGTAACACAGGGCACAAGGCATGAAACAAACCCCGGGCAGGGCACCAGCCCACCGCAGGGCACACACACAAACACACATACACCAAGCACACACTACGGACAATTTATAATCGCCAATGCACCTAACCTGCATGCCTTTGGACTGTGGGCGGAAACCGGAGTACCCGGAGGAAACCCACGAGGACAAGGGGAGAACATGCAAACTCCACACAGGGAGGACCCAGGATGCGAACCCAGGTCTCCGAACTGCGAGGCAGCAGCGCTACTCACTGCCGCCCATCAGTGAAATTAATGAATGAAAATAAATTGAAAATCTAGTAATTAATTAAAATTCAGTCTACTGTCATTGTCCTACTGTATGTTAGGAAAATGTTTAAATTGTACAGTTTGCAGAAAATTAAATTTTTAGTTAAATGTTTATTTTTAGTAATATACAATAGAATTATACACATTTTAGGCATATAAATAAACAATACAAATATAATTTCAAGAAAGCTAAATAAAAATATAATTTTTCAGTTATGGAAGTATAATAGAAATGTTTCAAAAAGTTTATAGTTATCTGAACTACAGAAAACACAGAAGCGTAATTCGCCATATTTGTCAAGGAAATGCATTCACTTCAGAAGCTGGTACTCCTATAATGCTTTACATTTTAGCATTTGTTTGTGGTTTCCAAAAAAAAAATATTGGATGTTAGAACAGCAGGTGACAAAATCAGCGAAACTTCATATCAGCGTACTTGTAAGAGTAGCCGATCCCTTTCCCTGAGGCCCAATCAAGGCCATAACTTGAAGACCCTCCTTGCCCCTTCAGATATTTCCCATTTAAATTGGAAGCATAGCAGTTTGTGTACCACCATGCTCCGCTCACAGTGACCGCACAGTTTTGAGTGCCTTCATCGTTATCATTGTCATATGTGGAGAATGGCTTGTTGTTATGAAGAGTAAGAGAATCACCTTTGAACAGAACAAAAAAATAAGTATGATTTACTATATTAATCTTTGAAAACATCACACTGCATGAGGCTGTCACAGCTCTATAATACCTCACAAAATAAATTAGCCCTGACAAATAACCTAAAAAGAAATGAATGCTTTACTTTGTTACTTTGTACTTGGGATTTATTACAAAAGCTTGGTTTGCGTCTCTGTTTTTTAAACACAGACATCTCTACATTCCTTAGACTGAATGACATACCTACAGAGCCTCCCGTGTATTTTCCCAGGCGAAGTCTGTATAGATCTGTCTCACCCTCCAATTTGAAAGAAGCATAGTTTGCATAGACTTTATTATTGTCAAAGTCTTCTAAATCCACTCGGAGTTCATAATTACCTAAATACAAATACAAAAATGGGGTAAAAAAGGCAGTTTAAGAAAAGTGGAAAGGACAAAAGAACCTACTGTACTGGTAATGTCTGTATAACAAAAGCTTATGAGTACACCTGTCAAATTTCCTTTTTCAGTTCTATCCATCTATCCATTTCCTGAACTCACTAAATCCTAATTGCAGTAGAAGCTTTACCACCTCACTCTGTATGAAATAACGGTTAGTTTTGCAGATTGTTTAGTGTTGCTAACTTGCAAATCCAGCATCCTAGGTTTGAATCCCACAACTTATTTTCACTCCACCTTTGTTTATGTGTGTTTTTTTCCCAATACTCAGGTATAAGTTCAGTTTCCCAAAGGCCTATGCGTTAAGTTAATTAATGACTCTAAATTGGATGCCCTATGTCAGGTTCCCTATTCAGGTTTGGTGATTGCCTTGAGTTCAGTGTTGTCAGGGATGTTTTGGTCACTTGCAAACTTGCATTAATCTAATCACATTTTATGAATTTATCTAAAGTACCAGTAGTTACATCACTGCCAATGCTTGCTGTTATCCTATGCTCACTCTAAGCCAGGCTTTGGAGTAATTCAATTTTGCCTCCAGAAAACACATCCAAGTCAGGCAGAATCTCTATTAGACAGAGGGGTCTCCCTCCAGTGGCACCTAAGAACTCAGACAGGGCTCCCCCATGAGACTATAACTCCTATGCAACCCATTGGGTGCCCAAATGGAAGCTTGATCAGAGGGATGTGGTCACCCAAAGAATGGCCCAGTAGACAGTCTCCTACTGTCCTTCCTTTATTTTGGCTTCATGACCAGGAAAGGGATCACCAACCAAGTCAGGGTGACCATCCAACCCTGCCGTCCATCCATTACAGTGGCCTCCCAGCAGAATAAGTATTTTGTTGTGTTAGGATCATAGGATGACCCTTTTCTCACCTTTATACTCTTTATTATGTAGACCTTAACAAAATGTCCCCAAATCCTTGTTATATCCCTCATATTTTACATTACCTTTTATATTTTTGACCTCAGGTAGGAAGACAGAGTACCAGAACATGCAGGAGAAACAGTTACACATTTATTCATGTATTAAACATTAAATCTTATAACTAGTGCCATAAAAAAAAGAAAGCAGAATGTTGCATTGTACACCTTACATCTTGATAGTGCTAGATGTATAATTTCAGGCATCACATAAACTTTTAGTTAAACTCAGTTTTTTTCTTAGCTAGCACATCGTCTGCATTAGGCCAAGCAGCTTGCCCATCTGAATGTGACCGCCAAGAGAGAGATGGTCTTATCAAGATGATAAAATGGCAGTTAGGGAAATTGAGAGACAAAGCGACCAAACTTTTGCCAATCCTTTGGTTTCCTGTCACACGTCAGGAGCTAATTGGGCATTATGGTGACTCTCCTGATTCGGTAACCAGTCCTGTTCAGCTGTAACTCACCATTCCAATAACCAAAAGGATGAGCCAACTCTATATTTCATACCAGCTCTTCTACATTGGGAACACGGTTGTGTTAGGTGACCTACCCTAGGGTACCCATGGAGACAGTGATGGGATCTGAAAACAAATGTAGCTTATTAGCCACTAGGCCACACAGAAGTTAGGAAATGCGTTTGTGTGATTTAACACACAGCAAAGCAGTCACATTCCGTATGTGACAACCTCACAGGTGGCGCAGTGGTAGTGCTGCTGCTTTGCAGTAAGGAGACTGTGGAAGATTGTGGGTTTGCTTCCTGGTTCCTCCCGGTGTGGATAGCGCTTTGGGTACTGAGAAAAGTGCTATATAAATGTAAGGAATAATTATTGTTATGTTTATATTTTATATATAAAAAAGACAATTCTCTGAATATATGGTCTGTTCTGAAACAGAATGAGGTATAGTGGATCAGAAAGAATTCAGACCAGACCCCTTCCCTCTCTTCACATTTTATTGTGTTACAGATGGAAGTTTAATGGATAAGTTTGCCATTTCTTCCCATCAATGTACACTCAATAAATCTTAGTGACAAAGTGAAAGTATGGGTTTAAAAAAGTTTATAATTTAAAAAAAAAATCAAAATCTGAAATCCCTCATTTCTATAAGTATTCAAAATATTTGCTCTTGCTCTCCAAAGTTCTGTCAAGTGAATCCTGTTTGCTTTAATTATCCTTAAGATGTGTCTAGAACTTGATTGGAGTGCACATGTGGCTCACAGAATTGACTGGACATCATTTAGAAAGACACACACCTCTCTGTATAAGGCCCTACAATTCACACTGTGAATTGGAAGAAGTTTAGAACCACAAAGACATGTCCAGCCAAACTGAATAGCTTGGCAAAGATGGGCCTTGGTCAGGGATGAGATCTAGAACCCAATGGTCACTCCAACAGAACTTTACTCTGCATAAGACAATATTAAGCTGAAATTTTGCAATCACCATTATCTCTAAGACCAAAGTTGCACCACCCAACTATTCAGTTTGCATAACTCTACTTCAAAATTATTACCATTTCGAGTCAGAATATGAATGTTTTCATTTCCAAGCCAGAACTCAGATTGCTGTTTTCCAAAGCCAAATTTGTATGGATTCCATTTTCGATAGAAATCCACTGAGCCATCCATGCGTCGTTGAAAAACCTGTGATGATCACATTACGGAGAGCAAAAAACTTAATAAAAAGACTTGTTTACCTCCTTCATGACAGTAAGAAATTAAACATCATTAGAAAATAAATCATTTTTTTACTCACCATAATTATTTAATTACAGAATTTTTTGTATTAATATAATAAAATGGATAAATAGCCTAAATAGCATAACACATTTGATGAAAACTGATACGTCCAATTTTCTGCTAACTGAATTAAGTCATATAGCCTTTAGCATTTTTAGTGTGAGAATACTTACTGTCCAGCCTCCACCCTCGGTGTCCATGTCACAGTAGACTGTCACCGCTTTGCAGGTGTCGGAGTACACTGTGTACCAGCCACTGATTGTGTGTCCCTGCTCGAGATGCTGCAGGCAGTTCCGGGCACCTGTAATGGGAAGTAGAAAAGATTCCTACAGGATGGCTGTAGCCTGATCTCACGTCCACTTGTTTGATGTTTAAAGACAAAAAATGAAATTCTTTTTTAGGTTTACATAGCACATAAGTTAGTGAGTTTACCATTATTATTAAATTAACATGATTTTTGCACTTTAAAGAAATTCTGCTTGATTGAAAAATGACTTTTATGAGGGTTTTTGAGATTGCATTTATTGATTAACTTTAGTGCAAAAACAGAATATGTGAAGTATAGAAGTAAAATGATGGTCCACATTCAGGAAAGAGCTTTATAAAATACTACATGTCTAATATATATACAAACTCATTCAGAGTCACCACATGGCCATACCCTTAAATCCCCTAAGATGACATTCTCAAACCCCGTGGTGCATGTTGAATGTAAAAACTGTCTTACCTATCTGACAAAGAGAATCATTGAAGGTTGCGCAGATTCCTGTGCACATAAAAACAAAAGAAAGATTTGAAATACAAGGTGCATTTATTTTTAGGATGCCATATTACAGTTTAGAATGTAACAGCTCTGAATTTAGAGATACAATATTGAATAAATGCAACAGCAAATAAATTCAGCTTTCATTTTCACATATGCACGTATGAGTATGTGTATGTAAGTATGTATGTGTTTATAAGAAAGTTTGTGCAAGCAAGCCTGTGACGTTTTTATCTCAACATTCAATACATATTGTAATATGTTAGTTAAAATAAGAACAGTAGATGGCGCTAAAACTACAATATTTGCCTCAACAGAACTAAAAGAAAACTGAAAAACTTTTTTTCTAATCCATTAACAAACAATTTTCATTTGTTTCTGCTGCTACACTTTTTAAACTATCAGGTCAAGCCATTTCCATTAGCCAGGGTGCAATAACATAACTAGACAATTTTTTCACCTTTCAATTCATATATTTGTCAGTTAAAATGCAGTGTATACAGTGCAAAAGATGTTAAGAAGTGAAAATTTTACAAGAATGGTGCAGTGAGCTTATGCAGTGGCAGAGAAGTACGTAAGAGTTGTACAGGATATGTATGAGGGAAGTGTGACAGTGGTGAGGTCTGCGGTAGGAGTGACAGATGCATTCAAGTTGGAGGTGGGATTGCATCAGGGATCGGCTCTGAGCCCTTTCTTATTTGCAATGGTGATAGACAGATTGACAGACGAGATTAGACAGGAGTCCCTGTGGACTATGATGTTAGCTGATGACATTGTGATCTGTAGTGATAGTAGGGAGCAGGTTGAGGAGAGGTGGAGACATGTTCTAGAGAGGAGAGGAATGAAGGTCAGTAGGAACAAGACAGAATACATGTGTGTAAATGAGAGGGAGGTCAGAGGAATGGTGAGGATGCAAGGAGTAGAGTTGGCGAAGGTGGATGAGTTTAAATACTTGGGATCAACGGTACAGAGTAATGAGGATTGTGGAAGAGAGGTGAAAAAGAGAGTGCAGGCAGGGTGGAATGGGTGGAGAAGAGTGTCAGGAGTGATTTGTGACAGACGAATATCAGTAAGAGTGAAAGGGAAGGTCTACAGGATGGTAGTGAGACCAGCTATGTTATATGGGTTGGAGACGGTGGCACTGACCGGAAAGCAAGAGACAGAGCTGGAGGTAGCAGAGTTAAAGATGCTAAGATTTGCACTGGGTGTGACAAGGATGGACAGGATTAGAAATGAGGACATTAGAGGGTCAGATCAAGTTGGATGGTTGGGAGACAACGTCAGAGAGGCGAGATTGCGCTGGTTTGGACATGTGCAGAGGAGAGATGCTGGGTATATTGAGAGAAGGATGCTAAGGATAGATCTGCCAGGCAAGACAAAAAGATGAAGGCCTAAGCGAAGGTTTATGGATGTGGTGAGAGAGGACATGCAGGTGATGGCTGTAACAGAACAAGTTGCAGAGGATAGGAAGATGTTGAAAAAAGATGATCCACTCTTTCGATTCCTAATGGGAGCAGCCGAAAGAAGAAAGAAAGAAATTGCAGACGGTAGCTTTAAGTGAGCAGCTTTAAGTGAGCCTAGTAGAGTTAAGGAGTGAGGGTTTTATGACAGTGTTTCTATGGTGTTATCACCCCTGAAATTTATTAGATTAGATAATGCCTTTCTGGGCTGCTGAAATGTTCTTCCAAGCTACACTGAATTGGTTGATGATTTCTGTAGCCATAATCATAGATTTTAGTCCAGTAGATTCTCTTTTTTTGTGAATATCTGACTGCTTTTTATATGTGTAAGAAATCATAATTGGGAGCAATAAATCATGTATTTATTATAACATGCCTTTCACATTTATATGTATAATAATGTTCTTTATATCTATCTATAGCAGTGGATACCAAACTCGATCCTGGGGACACACTGTGGCTGCAGATTTTTGTTCCAACCGACTTCCATTTTTCATTGGAGTCTTAGCCTAATTAAGTGAGTCATTATTTCCCACTTTCTGTGTTTTCGAGTCAATGTAGAAATTACAGACTAAGTTTGCTAGATTTATATTAAAATGTAATGAGCAGTTATATGGGGAATATGTAGGTTTTTTTTAAGTCGTTAACAGTACTTTCAGTATTCTGCTTTTCCAGATTTTCTGGTTATTTAATTAATTATTTACTAATTAGAAAGTCTGACACTGAAGTCATTGCTGCTTTTATCATCCCGGGTGTCTGCTATGCTGGTTGCTAATTGTCACTATTAGTGTATAACGAAGGGAGCAAACTACACAGGAAAAGGGGAAAGTAATAAGAAATCAACAAAAGAGAGAAACAGTTATTACTTTAGAAAAAAATAGAAATATTTATAAAGGTCTTATAAACGTAAAAACCATACTGTTATGTTTTTCTGAATGCAAAATAAGAGAAGATTAAAAAATACCAGATAATTAAATGAGCTCAGTTGTTATCGATTATTATCACTGATTGTGAATCTGGTTGGAACAAAAACCTGAAGCCACCGTGGGTCCCCAGGACCAAGTTTGGGAACCACTGATTTACAGTATTATATAGCGCATTTCAAATGTATTTACATTTATCTATGTATTATATCATACCTTTCATGCTTACTTGTATACAGTGCCTTTCATATTTATCTCTTTTGTCATATCAAGTGATTTCTGACACCGGAACAACTCATTCAGACTACATTTGCAGACCTACAACATTGTGATTATTCATGACCAAAAGAAATTTTAAACCATTAACATTTGAGAATGTAGATAAATGATTGAAGAAAACTGAAGTTATAGACATACCCAGTCCTTTTTTTTTTGTTTTTAATTTTTTTATCACACATCACATTTAGTGATTGACTTAATAGTGAACTTTGAACCCACACTCTTAATATTAAGAGTGCAATGCCATCTGAGCATCACAGACCACTGAGCATCCAAAACATAACTTCACTCATTCAAAATAAATAAATAAAGTGTTTTTGCTCTATCATTCAACAAGCCTGACTAGATAATATGCTAGAAAACACATTTTCATGAATTATGGTAAAGTGAATTTAGATAGCAGATAACACTCAAGAAAGTACCATAGAGCCCTGAAACTTATCATAAGCACCATGATGCTGAAATTAACCAAAGATTAATGCATTTTGCTAAATTGTTGAACATATCATAATAATCTGTAAACCAGTCAAAGGTCACTATAGGTACATTGCAAGTGGTGACATATACTCCTTAGAAAAAGGTTTTTAAGTGTTTATTTTGTACATTCTACTATATCTTAGATTGCAAAAACACAATTGTTGAAATTACTACAAACACTCTTCTCTAAACAACACATCCTCTGCAAAACACCCCTTAAAGAGCTTGTGAAATGGATACTTGTGTTTATTTTTATCTCCCCCTTTTCTTTAATCTGAATATTTGAGTTTTAGCCCTGTTCAGACCATTTTTAAACAAACTGCTCAGCTTGTGGAGCACAGCTACTTTGGTGATGTACTTGGAACAATTACTCCACTTCAAAAGGCAAACCATTTATGAATGCTTAATATTGATTGGGCTAAATCAAATTAAAATTATCAAAAAAACTTTATTTTCCTTTTTCAAGAAATTACTTACCTTCTATCCAGGGCTGAGTGCACTAAAATAAAATGATTTGCCTTCGGAAATGAAGGCTGCGTTTTACCTTGGCTTCCTTTGTCTCCTTTGTCTCCCTTCTCTCCTTGAGGACCTATCTTGCCGTAGGTACCTTGATCCCCTTTCTCCCCTGTACCACCAAAAATGACCACCATTAAGATTCAATTCTGTGAGTAGTAGGCCCACCATAACAATTTCTACTTTACTTCAACATTAGCTCAGTTCTCAATATGTTTCTTGTTATTTTAAAGTGAGGTCCCAACATTTCTACAAGGATCACTCAAATGCAAGTAAATTTCTACACAATCACATTGAAGAATACGTGTAAAATGATGGTGCTTTATTACAGGTGTTAATGATAGTGACTGCTGTATACATTATCTGTTTAGTCGGGGCTGACGGGCCAGGAGCCTATCCTGGCAACATCAGATGTCAGGCAATAACTAACTCTGGATGTGCTGCCTGGCCATTGCAGGGGACACTCATGCACACACTCCCACTCATTCTCAAATATAGGGCTAATTCAGGGTCACCAATTAATATATCACTCTGGATAAGAGATTATCTGGAGAAAAATAAACACAGATACAGGGGAATGTGCAAATGCCACACAGTTACTGGGTTCTGGACCTGTGAGATAGCAGCCATAACCACTGCACCAATAGAGACAGAAGTTTCGATATAAAGAAGACAGATGTTTCCAGGTAAGGCAGCAATATTCACTGACCATAGAACCAGAGAGTGTTGATGTGTTGCTTTTTGATTAGAATTTCCCTCAAGTCTGTAACAACATTGATCCTATGAACCTAAATACTGTGGTGTTTCCATGCCCCCCTTTGTTTGATTTTAAATTGCCAAGTGCTCACCTTTAATCCCTGGAGCACCATTTTGTCCATTGCTTCCAGGAAAACCATTTTGTCCAGGTGTACCAGGTGTGCCTGCAGACCCAGGACATCCCTGCAAGACTGTGAATTTTTCAGAGCCCAAGTTGAGCACTTTTACCTCTGCGGAGAAGATTCAATAGACAGTTTATGCATGATGTATGTTCAGAGTGGCTTTCAAGTCTTTTAGGCTAACCATTAAAACGGCTTTTCTCCAACACATTTAAACATACATTCTTGTTTGTCACTGTTCCACATACCATTAGTTAGATATACAAGTAAGAATTCTATTGTCCCCAGTACACATGATAATACTAATAGTACTGCTACTATTACTACCTTAACACTTCACACATACCTGTATTTTAAGGTGCTAGAAAAACTTGCCCTGTTGTAACACATTTGAATGAAAAAGTTAAATAAGTTAAAAAAATAATAGCTTAAATAGTCCAAACAGTTACAAAAGTTCTCGCTGTACTTTTGCAACCGAGCTGTTAGTCCAGACTCAGCACACATGCGTCACTGTGAATGTGACTCTGCTTTTATGTTTGTTCAAAATATGACAAAGCACAAGAATGAGCAACAAGACACATAGTCTATGTTTTATTGTTATTTAAAATATTCATTATATCCTAACATTTTATCTTTCATGCAAAACGTCTTTGAAAACAGCACTTCTTATACTCACCTGGACAACTGGTGCCACTTTCACCCAGTACAGCAGGAAAAAGTAGAATAATGACCAGTGTCGTCTTGACCACTAGAAGCTGCATGACTGAAATGACAATATAATCTCAAAGCATAGATCTTCTGAGCGATGCCACCAGCTAGGAGGAGGAGGAGGAGGAGAAGGAGGAGAAGGAGGAGGAGAAGATGGGGAATTGCCTTTTCTACATTAAAAACATTTTCAGTCCTATGCCTTGTTTATTGTAATGTTTCTCATCACAAACAATTCATCATCTTCATGACAGCTTATCTGTGTTTTCCCAAAAATGAGTCCCAAGAGCATAGGCTTTGCATTTATGTGTCAAGGAGATAGGAACACAGCAAACCTTTTAAGAGCAGAAAACTTTTAAACATTTTTCAGGAAACGTTTTATGTTCTAAAGTCTGTGATATTTCACTATTTCAGCAGGAAAACAGAATGTTACAAGTACTGAGTTGTAGTATATCTTAAAGAGTGCTTATACTTAGGGCTATTTCTGGGCATAGGCTGTCTGGACAAGGGCCTAGGTCGCACTGTAGTGGTCAAGGCACATTTCTGAGAT
The DNA here is from genome assembly GCF_900747795.2 of Erpetoichthys calabaricus. NCBI lineage: Eukaryota > Metazoa > Chordata > Cladistia > Polypteriformes > Polypteridae > Erpetoichthys > Erpetoichthys calabaricus. Next base: position 74,747,118 of record NC_041407.2, read on the forward strand.
TCCTATCTTTATTTTGTTTAGAAAAACATTGTCCGGACCAGATCAGTAAACAAAGAAATGTTTATGTTTTGCGACGTAGCAGCGCCTGAACTGTCTGCACTATGCACAGCACAGTCTGCATACACTAGTGCAAGGAGCATGCCAGGCATCTCGTGCATCATGCAGCCTCCTTACTACTTGTATGCCATCCATGTAACAGTGAAGCAGAGCCACTTCACCTCCTACAGTTAGCCACTGCCAGGACCAGGAGTCAGGACCCACCCCCTGGTCTTCCCATGTGACATGCAGCCTTCCAGACAGATACAGTCCCAGTCCTCTCCTCTTCCTCTTCAAGTGCGGCACAACACAGTGAGTGAATGCCAACCCAGGTGCAGTTCTGACAATTTCCTCCTGTCATTGCTGCTGCTTAGCTTGTTCCTTGGGTCTGGAGGTACTAAAGTGGGAGAGTACACCTGAGGAGAGAAGGTCTTGGAGGCAGGAGCATTGGCACATTTCAGCAAGAACACTATGGCCACTACAGATATATCATATGAAGATATTATAAGTGATTTTGCTGCAAGAAAGTCAAGGCATTTCTGATTTTACAAGACTTTTGTAATGTTAAGTCCTTCAATTTATCAGTGACGTGTTTCTAATGTTATTTATTTATTGTACTTCCTTATTCTATTTAAGGTTTTCTATATAAGGTTTATTTAACTTATTTATCAGTTAAATAAGTTATTTGCATGCAGAGTGGTAGGGGTGGCACAATGGCGCAGTGGGTAGCGCTGCTACCTTGCAGTTAGGAGACCTGGGTTCACTTCCTGGGTCCTCCCTGCATGGAGTTTGCATGTTCTCCCCATGTCTGCACAGGTTTCCTCCCACAGTCCAAAGACATGCAGGTTAGGTGCATTGGCGAACCTAAATTGTGCTTGGTGTGTGTGTGCTGCGGTGGGCTGGCGCCCTCCCTGGGGTTTGTTTCCTGCCTTGTGCCCTGTTTTGGCTGGGATTGGCTCCAGCAGATCCCTGTAGTTCGGATATAGCGGGTTGGATAATGGATGGATGAATGCAGAGTGGTTCTATTTTGTTATTTTATTTATACATATAAGTTATGTATGTATTGGTACATACACAATTTACATGCAAGAGTTCTGTTTTTATAATGTTACTATTTTATCATTCTATTTACATTTATTTATTTTTAACTAGCAAAATACCCGCGCTTCGCAGCGGCGAAGTATTGCTTTAAAATTTTTATTAAGAAGAAAAGTAAACCTTTTTAAACTGAGGGAAAATATAGCAATAATTATTTATTAAGGATCTCTTTGTATACCACGTTGTCAGTTCGGCCTTCCGGTTGTAATATGACCAAGCTGTGCGCTGAGCTTACTCTTGAGCATGCAACGTATAGTTGGCCATGTGAAAAGCAATCTTACCTCAAATCAATGCCAACCTTTTGTAGGGTCTGTCCCTAAGACTTATTAATTGTCATTGCGAAGCAGAGCCTTACTGGAAATTGGAGGCGTTTGAATTGAAATGGGTTTCATCGATAACTTCACATCCAGCTTTTGAGAGTTTAAACATTCATAAACATCAAAGTGTCCACTACTCAAATCATCACCTGTGAATCTAAGATGTTTAAGAGGCATTGGCAGTTGTCCAAAGGTGTAAAATATTTGGCCATTTCAGTACACTTGAAAGCGACAACCGAACAATTCAGCGGCAGCCATCAACTCACATGGTGAAGGGCTTAAGCATTTCACTCTTATAGTGCTCCTGTGTAGTATAATTATGTCTTGTACCGTCATTAGTCCACACCTTGAACCTGTCACAAGACACAATGTTCCTCCAGATATCAAGAGTGAGCCTGATATGGCCATGCAATGTGTAATACAGAGAATGGAAAAGGCAGTCGCCATCTCCGGGCATGGAAACCACTTGGTAAGTGACAGTTCTTTGATCGATGGTGATCACCTCGATAGACATGTTAATGGGGGTACAGTTGGAACGATAAAGGAAATGGGTACCTGAACAATGTAAACTAAGTCTAAAATACCTACACAATAACTGTGAGACTTGCCCGGACACCATCAGACCGACACTGCATCTTTATGCAAAACACCTTTTATTTGTCGTCCACACAACACAAGTATAATCACAGTCCTGCACAACTCACAGTGCTTTAGCCCCAGTCTCCCTTCTCCTGGGCCTTCTCTCGCCTTGTCCCTGGGCCACCTCTACTCTCTCTCCAGGAGCTTCGTCCTGCTCCTGCTCCCGACTCCAGCTCATTGATGGGAGGGAGGCGGCCCCATTTATAGTCACCCGGATGTGCTCCAGGTGGTTCCCAGCAATCTTCCTTTGACACGCCCCTGTGTGGCGGAAGTGCCGGCTGTCTTTCCGGAAGCACTCCGGGTGTCTCTTTTTCCTTCTTCCCCCCAGCACTTCCTAGTGTGGCGGAAGTGCTGAGGTCCCAAGTCCTCCAGGCATGAGGACGCTCCCTGGCTGTCCGGAGGAGGCATGAGCCCTCCTCCTGTCCTTCTGGGCGTCCCGGCTGGGTACCACCCCCAGCCACGTGCCACAAACTATAATCGTAATAAACAAACAATAAAACAGCAGAGAAGCCGTGGATTAAATAAAAAGGCTGCAGTTATCAGCAGGGAGACATGAATACAGTGGCGAAGCAAGGAAAGGAATGAAGAGACCGGAGCGACGGACAGCCTTATATAGGCAGGCAGCCAACTACGTGGGAATCGTGACTGACTGACTGACTGACTGACTGACTCACTCACTCACTCACTCACTCACTCACTCACTCACTCACTCACTCACTCACTCATCACTAATTCTCCAACTTCCCGTGTAGGTAGAAGGCTGAAATTTGGCAGGCTCATTCCTTACAGCTTACTTACAAAAGTTAGGCAGGTTTCATTTCGAAATTATACGCGTAATGGTCATAACTGGAACCTCTTTTTTGTCCATATACTGTAATGGAAGGCAGCAAGATGGCCGTAGGAGACGGAATTGCGTGTCGCGTCATCACGCCTCCCAAGTAATCACGTGAACTGACTGTGAACTTAGTACGTTCAGTATATGTTCAGTATCTGATAATAATTTTAATAGTGTTCTTGTTACTGTTGTAAGAAGACGCTATATAGCGCCTGACCTGACACAGATTGGACACGGGAGGCACGTGTAAAATAAAAGAAATACTTTTTATTTTCTTCGTCTGTGGGCTATTCCTTCCTCATACCCACAGACACAACACTGTCCCAAATAAGGCACACCACTAATCCACCGCACTTTCTCTTCTTTGGCACCACAACTCTTCCCAAGCAACCTTGTCCTCCTCCACCCGACTCTGGCTGCTGAGTGGTGGTCGCTGGCTCCTTTTATAGTTCACCCAGGAGTGCTCCAGGGGCTGCACCCAACTCCAATTCCCAGGGAGCCCTGTGGGAAACCGAGGCACCGGTTCAACCTCTGGGGGGCGGCCATCTAGCGTCCAGGGGGAGGTATTGCACTGTCCACGGCTGCTCCCCCTGAATATAGTGTGCAGGGGCGTCCCGGCTGAGCATGGACGCCAGCCGCCTGCCACACTGTATGAAAATATTTTTGATTGACTGTGAAATGTGGTGTTCCTCCCCCTCACATGACATTTACTGAAGGCCATCTCCTCCCCTGACCACCCTCTAATGGTGCTGCCACTGCTGTGATCTTCAACACCTTCTTCCAAGTGGCTCTAATGATATTTTTTCTGCTGTGTTTCATGCCTGCTCATTCATGCTACCAACTTACGTCACTCAATTGTGGTCAAAAGTAACATCATCTGCGCTCACCAGCCCAACTCTGTGAACTGATCCAAGCCAGGATTCTCCCTGAGATTAATGGCACTGCTGCTCTTTAGTCACGTGATCGTCTCTCTCCCTCTCCCATTCACTCACTCACTCACTCACTCACTCACTCACTCACTCACTCACTCACTCACTCACTCACTCATTCACTCACTCACACTGACATACACACACACAAAAACTCTTTCACAGGTCTGTGTGACCACACCAGAATTCTGAATGTCAAAAAAACAGCTGGCTGTATGTTTTTTCTTTTCCACTATTTAATAATAAATGCTAATAGTACATTTTATTTATATAGCACCTTTCCCATGCTCAAGCTGTTTATGTTTATGTATGCCAAACATAATGAGCAAATTGATGTTACTATCCATCCATCCATTGTCCAACCTGCTGAATCCAAACACAGGGTCACGGGGGTCTGCTGGAGCCAATCCCAGGGCACAAGGCAAGGAAACAATCCTGGGCAGGGTGCCAACCCACTGCAGGAAACACACAAACACACCCACAGGCCAATTTAGAATTGCCAATCCACCTAACCTGCATGTCTTTGGACATGCAGACACGGGGAGAACATGCAAACTCCACGCAGGGAGGACCCGGGAAGCGAACCCAGGTCTCCCAACTGCGAGGCAGCAGCGCTACCCACTGCGCCACCGTGCCGCCCTTGATGTTACTACATTTCACTTAATTAATAGGAAATGACTTCCTGTCAGTCAAACCCAGCTTTGCTTTTCTATCCAATCTCCATCCCGATTGATGCATTTTTGCTGTTATTCTATGTTTGAAGATCCCTTACAGTTAAACTCTGTTTTGGACATGAATAAACAAAAAAAATACATAGTGCACTGTTAAAATCTTTGATTTTCATATATCAGTAATCTCTGATCAGTTTCATTTTATTTTATTTTTTTTTATTTTATTTTATATATTAATCTTTTTGCTGCACACAGGAGATGTATTTCCTTCAAGCTACATTTTGTAAAGAGGTTAACCCATTGTCTGTACTGCTTGTTACTCATGAAGGGATCTTCATATACCATATAGTGCATTCAGAAAGTATTCAGACCCCTTCACTTTTTTCAGAATTTGCTATGCTGCAACCTTCCGCTAAAATTATTTAAATTATTTTTTTCCCTCTTCAAGCAACACTCAGTATCACAAAATGAAAACAGGATCTTAGAAATTCAGTTTTTCAGTTTTCATTTTTAATATATTTGCAAAAATGTCTAAAACTTTGCAAAATGTGATGAACGTGAAGGGGTCTAAATAATTTCTGAATGTACTGGACATGTTCAAGTTATATGTGATTGTTATTTTCAGAAACTGCCTATTTTTGAAATGTCAAATAGTTTTTTGTCTGAACCAGGAAAATGTAAACATGGCCATTTTTCATTTATTTTGTGAAACAATTGATGCAAACACCATACTTGTTATTAATGCTAGTTTCATGGCATTTCATAGTGTTCATAGTGCAGAATCTGCTTTATTAAATGCGACAAAAAATATTCTATTAACCTTGGACTCGGGTTCTTATGCATTTTTAGTTCTGTTGGATCTTAGTACAGCATTTGACATGGTGGACGATGGCGTTCTGTTAAAACGGCTTGAGTGTGAAGTTGGCATTCAAGGCCGTGCATTGAAATGGTTTGAGTGTTTTCTTAAAGGTAGATCTATGTCTGTTAACTCTTTTAGGGCAGCTGTCGACAGCAGGGTTTGAGGGAAGAGGAGTAGATGGTGATAATCAGCTGTGAACGTCGAAAAAACTCACTATTACATTATAGGTAGACCTTCTTTGCTAGGAGGACTGTTAGACTCATTGATCTGATGTCAGATTTTTGCATGTGCGTGAGTAGCATAGAGCAAACATGTAGAATGGCATCAACATCAGGCAAGACAACGAAGTGAATGCACAACGGTAAACACTCTGTGAGTACTATTTATTTATTATTTTGTTTTTCGTGTATTATCGCTGAATCAGACTGGTTCATCGAACTTTGATTTGAATGCAAGAGATCTGGAAATCGACAAAGAAAGACGGGTAGCTGTTTAATTTCCAGAAAGTGCCTTTCAGCGTATGAGTGATGAGACAAACAGGTATGTAATAAGTATGTGAATTTACATACAGTACTGCAGAGGCTCTTGGAACAAAAAACACAGTGACATTTGTCATAAATAAGTATTTTATGCTGATTTATGTGTGAAACTGTTGCTTTTTAGAAACTGAGTTTTTTGGAAAAATATTCAGCCCTGGGAGAAAAGGAAAAAAAAAAAAAGCCCTAAAAGAGTTAACATAGATGGTAACTTCTCTCAGCCAGTGCCTCTCATACAAGGTGTTCTACAAGGTTCCATTTTGGCCCCTCTTTTATTTGCCCTGTATCTGCTCCCCTGACGAGCGTCTTTCAAAAACATGGTGCTGCTTACCAGTGCTATGCTGATGACACCGAGCTATACCTCAAAGTCAGACCTGACATCATTTCACCTGTAAAAAAGCTGATGGAGTGCCTTGATGATATTAAATATCGAATGGCGTAAAATTTCTTAGAACAAAATGAGAATAAAATCGAGGTCATTATTTTTGGTCCTACCTCATCCAATACTGAAATCATAACTTAGTTATGCTCCTTTCAACAACGATTCATAATGATGTCAAGAACCTGGGTGTCATCTTTGAGTCGTCACTAAGTTCTGGTAAATATATTTCCATGGTAGTCAAGTCCAGTTTTTGCCAACTGAGGCAAATCTCAATACTACAATCTTTTCTCTCACTGAAAGACTTGGAAACAATCATTCATGCTTTTATCACATCTCGGCTAGACTACTGTAACTCTTTATATGTGGGATTACCCAAATTAACTCTGTCGTGTCTCCAAGATCGTGGCTGAAATCTAGGGGAGACAGAGCTATTTCAGTTGTTTCTCTTAGGCTTTGGAATAATCTGCCTCTCCATTCAGGTCTTCTTCTTCTACTGAGCTTTATAAACCTCAACTTAAGACCCACTTCTGCTCCTTCACCTTTAACTGTGTAAGTGTGTGGGGGACAGGGCCGGATTTATATGAAAAGAGGCCCTAGGCTATTCCACTTATGAGGCCCTTTCACCTTCCATTTTTAAGTTTGTAAATTACATGAGAGATAATAAAATTTTGCTAACAATTTGAATGTAGGCCCCTCTTGATCTTGAGGCCCTAGGCTGAAGCCTAGTTAGCCTATAGGAAAATCCGGCCCTGGTGGGGGATGGTTTTAATTGATTGTTTATTAATCTGTTTTTATACTATTTGCTGTATTGTGTTTATTTTATTTCCCCTTTGTACAGCGCTTTGGTACAACATCTGTTGTTTTAAATGTGCTTTTAGAAATAAATCTGACTTCACTTGACTAATGCTAGATTTTCCGTTTTTAAAGGCACTTCTTGGTCATTTCAATTTGCTCGTTCCTTTTTCTACAGTATATAACCTCACATTTATGTGTTAAAGTGTGTTAGTGGGTTTAGTCCATGAAAAGCAAAGTGTTATTTCATACAGTTATCAGCATGTTTCTCTTTCATGATTAAATATATCAAAATATGTGCTGAAAAAGGCAGAATCAGAATGGATCAATGATTAAGATCATTCCACTTGGAAGAGCTTCAGTCTATTTAGAGGATGGGAATGATGCATTAACACTGAGATTTAATATTATTACAAAAAATAATGACTCGTTTTTGCTTTTTGCTTTTTTTTTTTGCTTTACCAACAATTGAAATAAGAGGTTAATTTGCATATAATCTTCCTCACCAGAAAATGACATGAAAATGTCAACAGAGAGTTTTGGAGAAAAAACAAACCTGCCCTAGAATTCCAGGAAAGACATTTCCAAAGCAAGCTTCAAATTTTATAAAGTCACAGAATAAATCTAAATTAAATATATTTAAATTCTGAAGGAATTTGCGTCAATGGATGATCTTCATGAACTTAATTTATATTCTGACGGGTCAATAGCATGCAAATAATGTCCAAAACTTACAAGGAATGAACTCTTGTATCACTGTTGTGCTAAAAAAACAAACGTTTTACTCCATCTGGAACTTTGGGAATTGACTCCAAATATGGACTAATTTGTTTGAGAAAACTGGGCTCATTGCCTGAAAATCCTTGGACACTAAGAACAAGTTATCAAACAAGCAAAACATCAGCAGTGTAAGTGTATGTGGTATGTAGATCTACAGCTTAAGGGCACAAGGAAATGACCCAGAAGAATAACTTTGAAAAGCACATTACTAGGGGACGTGAACCCGTCAGGTAAATGTTGGTGTTATGCAGCAGTAAACTCCATGTTAAAGGATTAAGAAAGAGATAAGATATTTGATATAAGACATTGATTCTAACCCTGGGGGTCATGGAATGGCATGTCGACATAAACAAGTGATAACTGGTGTAAAGCTTTACACACTGCTGAATAGCCTATTTATTTTTCCGTTCGTCTATGGTATTAACACTCTAAGGGATATTTTTGAGGAACCTGCATGTTCCAGACACTAAAGATCCCAGTTTTCCATCCCTTATTCTTCTTTTATTCTTCTGTCTTCAACTAAGGTCAGTCTTCAAGACAAGTGGTGTATCACGTTCCTCCCCTCTTCCTTCTAATCCACTTTTTGTCTTTCTTCATTGTTTCTCATCAAACAAAACAAAAAAAAAAAACAGTTGCCACTTTGTTTGCTGCCCTATGCAAAGAATTCTACAAATTCTTACCCTTGTATTGTGGCAGTGACTGGTGGTCTTTCAAACACAGGAAGCACATTATATGCCTTATTGCATCATGTTATCTTTATGTAAATTCTTCCCTTCTTTCTTTTTGTACAAAATGGTCTGTGGCCCTGTCATGCCAAAGTGGGACCAGTTTCCTCTCAATGGACAGCAGAGCAAGGTTGCTTAAACAGTTTTGGCCCATTGTGTTGTGGCTGTACAGCATGACTCATTTTAAGCAGAAGGAGCTCCTCTCTACACCTACTGATGTAGCTCCAATTGTTTCCACAATAGCTTGTATAGCTGAGGCATTTCACTATCCAACTCCGTGTCTTTAAAAAACACCAAGAAATCACACAGTTTAACCCTGTTGCTCTGCAAGTTATGATTTAAATATAGAGCTTGTGGTTCAGATCTCAGTCTCCTCTCTCTGATTCAAAGAAATGATCATAACTTTTCAGGACACTTTGGAATGGCTCCTCAGGAAACACCAGTCTCATTTTGTCAAATTTCCCTGGATTGATTGATTCTAGGAAAGGGCATGCTTTCTATATTTTGAAAATGATGAAAACTCTGCTCCATGAGATTGTCTGGTATGGCCAATAACGGATTTCTGTAATGCTCCTGGGGATCCTGCAATTGTGACAGACACCAATGCTTTCACCTAGGCTCATTTTGAGGGTCTTTCCTCTTTCAAATAAACAGCTTTGAAAGCCTCCTCTGACGTCTTCTCCTTTGTAATGGAAAGCACATTGTCAATTCTTTGTTTGCAGTAAAGAACATCCATAGCCCTCTGCTTCACAATGTCAAAGACCACATTAGTTTCTGAGAAGATTTGTTCATAAGTGTTCAACATGAAAACACACTCAGAATCCACCAATTTCCTTAAGAAGCCTTTGGCAGCATTGAGTCTCATCCTCAGTATTCTTTTCATAAGTCCACAGTAGTTTATCATAGTTGCTCACCACAGTGCTCACTAAACGTGATGTAAACTTCCACCAAGTAGTAACATTTCTGGACAACCTTGAACACCCTGCATACTCAAGAAAAGACACCCTGTTGGTAGATTTTGAACAAAATGTGGCAAACCCAGAGGGAAATATACAGTAAAAAGCATTCTGGATTCAGACAAGCATTTTGCCTCCTGAGACAACACCAGGTTCTGTCTGTGTGCATAGCAGTGTACAAATATTGCACTGGGAGCTATTGCTTTAACTTTAGCACGAAGTCCATTCAGAGAGGAAGCCATGACAGCAGCCCCATCATATGTTTGAGCCACAAGTTTTTGTTTGTAATTGTAGCCCTGTATATTTTCATTTACAGACTGGGCATCTCCAACAAATTGTTCCTGAATTTGACCTGCAGTGTTGGCATATCAAACTATGACAGACAGTTGTGCATGACAGGAAATGTCAGTTGTCTCATCTACTTTACCATGCAAAAAAGGGAGCAGTTTGAACTTGACATTTGATTTCATCAACAACAGTGGCTGCATGTGGGATATGGCCGGCCATTCATCCCGGCCAATACCCCCAGGCCGCTAGATGGAGCCCTCCTTTCAACGTGGAGATGCCCCGAATTCCAGCAGGGCATCATGCACTATCAAGTTTTAATACACAGCCCTGCTGGATAATGTCGGGGCCGCCAGGGGACGCTGCAGGGAGACACAGACTAGTTTATTTTCCATACTGCCCGGAAGTAAATCCTAGTCACATGGTTGGAAGAAATAAAGTGCTTCCGGGGTGATGAAGAAAAGAAGTTTTTACCTGACCCGGAAGTGATAGAAAGTCACATGGACTGAGGGACAGAAACACTTCTGGGTCACGGACTATAAAGGACTCTGGGAAATCCCAGACTGACAAGATGAGTTGGGAGGCAGGCTGGCTAAGCGTCTGGGAGTGGAGGATTGAGTATTGTTTATTGTAGTGATTATTGATTTATTAAGTATTGTGGAGAGGAGGGTGCTTTGTGTACTGTATTATTATAATAAAACATTATTTGGACTTTTATTTGGTGTCTAACGTCTGGTCTGAGGGTTCAAGGGGTCACGGGGACCTCTTAAACTGTCACACTGCAATAGAAATCAAATATTTTTGAATGGAATGGGGCATACCAGAAAACACAGAAGTTGACTCGAAGTGTGTGGCTGAAATAGAATCATATTTGAATAATGTTTCATTGAATTCTCTGTAATTCAACTTGTTAGCAGATTCACTACCCTCATCGTGCCCTCTGAATGCCAACTCTTGAAGGTCAAGCAGTGAAGTGACATCAATTAGGCGGTTAAGAAAGGCCGTTTTTTTTCACTGTGTCATTGTGTGTTTGCCATCTGACTATGAACACCATCATTAATTGCATGCTCTACTCTGACCCAGCCAAGACAACTTATCCGTGCACATGAACTCACATGTTCATTGCTTTTCTCATGTCTTTTGTATGCCTTGTCAAAGTTAGCCAGATCCCCAAAAGCCAGTTTTGACCAAACACCCTGAGATGATTTCATTAAGAGGCATGGCCAACAGTATATTCTCTTTGTCACTGCACTTCCAGTCAGCCACCTCACCTTGTCATACCAGGAGAGTTTGAAAAGACTGGTTATTTTTCTCTGACTTTTGAACCAAATCAATCTTGGTTGTTGATCTGCCCTGCTGTTTAATTCTGAGTCTCTCCTCATAAGGAAAACTATCAAATGGCTGTACTTCAATGGGTTTTAATAGATTGTGCTGCCACGGGAATGTATGGGATCAAAAATCACGTTAGATGACCTGCAAGAAATTATTGCTGTTTCTGAATGATATAGCCATGAAGTACAACACATTCTAGCACACTCTTTGTAATAGCAATGTGAGTACAACAGTACATATTTGTTGATTTTTTGTGACATTTCAGAGGATGTAAAGCTTTCATTGTAGTTTTAGAGCAGTCACCTCTGACAAATATATATCTTTTTTTTTATTTAGACTTGAAAAGTCTTGGTCCCATTTTTGGTGCCAGATCATTACATTTAAGTATGAGGCTAATCTGTTTAGGATTAGACCTGCCTTGGTAAGCCGGACCCAGAGGAGCACTGTATTTTTTTGATTATTCTGAGGCAAGTACCCCTTTTTGACATTTGCATGTGGTAGGATCATTAGAATGGAGAACCATGAGAGTCACCGCAAATCAAGGGTTGGAAATGTTCATTCTCCTCTTTTCTCTCTGGCAAAAACCTGACAACTGGCAACAGGAAGATATCTGACATTACTTCTGAGTTCTGGTCCCATAAACCTGGCCCTCTGCTTTAGCCTCCTCTTAAGGGATTTCAATGCCATATTGACTTCAGTCTACACTTGGACTTGCGCCTGGAAAGAAATTTTTGCCAACAATTGAATTTGTTTTATTTTTTTCTTTTAATATACAGGGTTTGCCTTAAGGTGCCCCAAATCTTCTAATCTCCATCCATCCATCCATCCATTATCCACTGCTTATCCGAGGTCGAGTCGCGGGGGCAGCAGCCTAAGCAGGAAAGCCAAGACCTCCCTCTCCCCAGCCACCTCCTCCAGCTCCTCTGGGAGGACCCCGAGACGTTCCAAGGCCAGCCGGGAGATATAATCCCTCCAGCGTGTCCTGGGTCTGCCCCGTGGCCTTCTCCCAGTGGGACATGCCCAGAACACCCCCCCAGGGAGGCGTCCAGGGGGCATCCTGACCAGATGCCCAAACCACCTCAACTGACTCCTCTCAGCGGAGGAGCAGATATTCTACTCCGAGTCTCTCCCGGATAACTGAACTCCTCACCCTATCTCTAAGGGAAAGTCCAGCCACCCTGCAGAGAAAACTCATTTCAGCCGCTCTTTCGGTCACTACCCAAAGCTCATGGCCATAGGTGAGGGTAGGAATGTAGATCGACTGGTAAATCGACAGCCTCACCTTTTGGCTCAGCTCTCTCTTCACCACAACAGACTGTTTCAGAGCCCACATTACTGCGGATGCCGCGGCGATCCATCTGTCAACCTCCCTCTCCATTCTTCCCTCACTCGTGAACAAGACCCCGAGATACTTGAACTCCTCCACTTGAGGCAGCACTGTGCTCCCAACCCGGAAAGAGCATTCCACCCTTTTCCGGTTGAGAACCATGGCCTCAGATTTAGAGGTGCTGACTCTCATCCCCGCTGCTTCGCACTTGGCTGCGAACTGCTCCAGTGAGAGCTGGAGGTCACTGTCCGATGCGATGAAGCCAACAGAACCACGTCATCCGCAAACAGCAGAGACGAGATTCTGAGGTTACCGAACAAGACCCCCTCCACTCCTTGGCTGCGCCTAGAAATTCTGTCCATACAACTTATGAACAGAATCGGTGACAAAGGGCAGCCCTCCAACAGGAAACGAGTCTGACTTATTACCGGCAATGTGGACCAAGCTCCTGCTCCTCCTGTACAGGGACTGAATGGCTTGTAACAATGAGCCTTGTACCCCGTACTCTTGGAGCACATCCCCACAGGATGCTTCAAGGGACACAGTCAAATGCCTTCTCCAAATCCACAAAACGCATGTGGACTGGTTGGGCAAACTCCCATGCCCCCTCCAGGATCCTGGCCAGGGTGTAGAGCTGGTCCAGTGTTCCATGGCCGGGATGGAATCCGCATTGTTCCTCTTGAATCCGAAATTCGACCATCGACCGAACTCTCTTCTCCAGCACCCCTGAATAGACCTTACCATGGAGGCTGAGGAGTGTGATCCCCCTATAGTTGGAGCACATCCTCCGGTCACCCTTCTTAAAAAGGGGAACCACCACCCCGGTTTGCCAATCCAGAGGGACTGCCCCCGATGTCCATGCGATGCTGCAGAGACGTGTCAATCAGGACAGCCCCACAACATCCAGAGCTTTGAGGAACCCATGGTTCTTCTAATCTCCCTCATCTTTATTTTCTTACAGGGGAAAAGGATTCTTTTCTCTCGTTTCCACTTTTAAAGTTTTACTTTGGCTGTTAGCATTCCTCTCTTTCTCTTGGGTGGGGGGTGAATTTAGTTTTTTTAAGCTTGACTTGACTGTATGGAATGTTACTTGCTTTTAATAAAATCAGTAAAAAAATAAAATAAAATAAAAAATAAACTTATGTTCCACATCAGTGAAGGAGCTGATAGAGAATGGTGGTGTTTCAATTAAACAGTAAATTTCTTCCAGTTCTGAAAATTTGATGGGAATCTGGAAATAAATAAGAGCGTCTTTATTCCCAGCTGAGTTATCCTACTAAGAATGATAGTAACAAAAAAAAATTAGTGTTAGTATGGTAAAAAATGAAGTGAAGTTTTTTTATTCGGAGGTGAAAAGAGCTAGGAAGAGTTAACTTTATGATGCTGAAGCAAGTTTACATAAAAAAAATGTAAGTGCATACAGCATAAAGACTCCAAGAATGAAAGCAACTTGGATGTATGAGACAATGAGCCACAGGGATGTGCAGAACTTAATTGGCTGGAATGTGTTATGCAATGGAACAGCAAACATGAGGGGCGTCAGAAGGAAACTTTGATCAAGAATTTTGGAAGTTGCAGATGAGCAACAAGAGATTATTGATCTGAATCTTGATTGTCTGACTTTGCTCCTGACCTTTCCTTCCTTAAAGCATCTTTGAGTTTCTTCTCAAATAAACACATTTTTGAAGACAGTTCACAAACTCGGACCCACACCCTAATATTTAGATATTTTTGTCACTATACATAAATAAACCATCTAGAAAGATTTGTGTGGAATCTTGGCTCTCTTCCTGTGTAGATGTCTTAAGAGTTTACTAGCTCTCACTGTAGCATTCCTGTGCCAAAGTGTAATAATGTTTATCACATGAACTTGCTAAATTTTATCACTGTCAGTCATTTTTCAAACTTGCTTAATCAATGTCAGTATTTGTACAGTGTTTAGGACAGTGACACAATTTTCATAATTTTGTCTCTGTATACCATCACAACAGATTTGAAAAAAGCAATAAAGATGTGATTGAAGTATAGACTTTAATTCAAGGGGTTTAACAAAAATATTGTATGAGCTTTTTAGAAAAAACAGACATTTTTATACATGGTCTCCCCATTTTTTGGAACTCAAAAGCATTTAATAATAATAATAATAATTCATTACATTTATATAGCGCTTTTCTCAGTACTCAAAGCGCTAAATTGGACAAACTAATATAATCATAATGATCATAATTTAATATTTGATTGCAAATCCTTTTCAGTCAATGACTGCCTGAAATCTGAACCCATAGCCATCACCAAGTGCTGGGTTTCCACCCTAGTGATACTTTGCCAGGCCTTTACTACAGCTGTCTTCAAGTGCTGCTTGTTCGTTAGACTTTCTGCCACCAGTTTTGGCTTCAGCAATTCTGTTGAGGTTGGTGGATTGACTTGGCCATTGAAGAATCTTCCAGTTCTTTGCTTTGAAAAGCACTTGGTTTGCTATTATAGCGTGTTTTGATACATTGTCCATCTGTCCTGTGAAGCGTCATCCTATCCGTTTTGCAGCATTTGTCTGACTCTGAGCAGACAGTATAGCCCTGTACATTTCAGAATTTATCCTGCAACTTCTGCCAGCAATCATAACATCAATAAACACAGTAAATGACTTCCATTGGCAGCCATGCATGATCATGCCATAAAACTGCCTTGACCATGTTTCACAGATGACGTGGTATTCATCTGATCATGAGCCGTTTCTTTTCTTTCCATTATTCTGGTACATATTGATCTTAGTTTCCTTTGTCCAAAGAAAATTGTTTCAGAACAGGCTTTTAAAAATGCTTTCTGGCAAAGTCTAATCTTCCCTTCCAATGCTTGAGGTTTACCAGTGGTTTGCACCTTGTGGTAAACCCTCTGTCTTTACTTTCATGAAGTCTTCCCTTGATTGCAGACTTTGGCCATGATAGGTCTACCCTCTAGAAAGTGTTCTTGGTTTGGCTAAAGTTGTAAGTTCTTCTTCACCAACAACAGAATTCTTCAATCATCCTACACAGTTGTCTTTTGTGGCTTTTTAGACCTTCTAGTTTGCTGAGTTCACCAGTGTGTTCCTTCTTTTTAAGAATATCAGATGGTTGATTTGACCACTCCTGGTGTTTCTACTGTCTCACTGATAGGTTTGTTTTGTTTTCTCTGCCTAATGATGGCCTGTTTTTGCCTCTTTGGACCTCATATTGAGAGTTCACGGCTTCCTGACCCACCTGGAGCAGCATGGGAGTTACGTCAGACTGCTCTTCGTGGACTTCAGCTCAGCGTTTAACACCATCCTCCCACAATGACTAGTGTCCAAACTGGCAGATCTGGGAACTCCCATCACTCACCTGCAGTTGGATACTGGACTTCCTGTCTGGTCACTCCCAGAGGGTCAGGCTGGGTCCCCACACCTCCACTGCTCTCAGCCTCAACACCAGGACACTGCAGGGTTGTGTGCTCAGCCCGCTCCTCTACACCTTCTACACATATGACTATGTCCCCACTGACCACAGCAACAAGATCATAAAATTTGCGGATGACACGACAGTGGTCGGACTCTTCTCGGGCAAGGAGTGTGAGCTAGCATACAGGGACAAGGTGGAGCGGCTGTCAGAGTGGTGCAGAGTCAATCACGTGCTCCTCAACACCACAAAAATGAAGGAGCTTGTTATTGACTTTAGAAAAAACAAAACTGACATACAGCCACTCATCACTGGCGGGGCCTGTGTGGAGAGGGTCCCAGTGTTCAGGTTTCTGGGCATTGAGCTGGAGGATGATCTGACTTGGAGCGCCAGCACCAAGGAGCTGCTGAAGAAGGCACAACAGAGAATGAATTTTTTGAGAATCCTCAGCAAGAACCATCTTCCTAAAAATCTCCTCCTTGCCTTTTATCACTGTTCCATCGAGAGTGTGCTCACAAGCGGACTGTGTGTTTGGTATGGCAGCTGCACTTCCTCAGAAAGGAAAGCGCTCCACAGGGTCCTCAGAACAGTGGAGAGAACAACTGGCTTTACTCTCCCCACCCTGGAACAAATCTACACCTCCCGATGCCACAAAAAAGCAATAGACATCTCACAGGACTCATCACATCCCGGTCATTGCCTCATCCAACTTTTGCCATCAGGCAAGAGATACAGAGCAACGAACACCAGGACAAACCGCCTTCAAAACAGCTTTTATCCAAAAGCAATCATGGCCCTGAACTCAAAATAAAACTGCTCCATATCATTCTCCCAATGTGCAATATAAATCTTAACTCAACCAGTGCAATTTGTACATTTAACCAGTGCAATTTATATATATAACAAGTGCAATTTGTATATATTTGTAACGCACTTTTATTACTATTCATTTTGTTATTATTTTCTCTCTTCTTGTCTTTTAACTCTTATGCCTCACATTGAGTCGACTGCACCTTCAATTGTGTTGTTCCTTTGTAAAAGTGACAATGACAAGATCTATCTATCTATCTATCTATCTATCTATCTATCTATCTATCTATCTATCTATCTATCTATCTATCTATCTATCTATCTATCTATCTATCTATCTATCTATCTATCTATCTATCAAATGTAAATTCCACACTTGGAATCAACTGCAGGCCTTCTACCTGCTTAATAGTTAATTAAAAAAATTAGGGACCTGCTCACACCTGGCTATGGAACAGCTTTTCAGTCAAATGTCCATATACTTTGGGCCCCTGTAAATGGGGGACCACACATAAAAATAGCTGTCATCCCTAAATGGCTCATATAATATTATTGTAAACCTTTTGAATTGATACTGAAAGCTTACACTTCAATCATGTAACGATTTCTTCATTTCAAATCCATTGTGGTGGCATACAGAGTCAAAATTATGAAAATTGCATCACTGTCCAAATACTTATGGATCTAACTCTATATTATGGTAGCAATGGGTACAAGGCAGGTACCAGACATGAAAGTAGGGCACCACCATCAGACCTCCAATCATTTATGAAGGAAATCTTTGGCTTTGATCTTGCTTTGTGTCACTCTACCATTCCAGAAATAAAACAGGAATTCATGCAGTCAAACAAAAAATGACTTTATTTTTTAACCAGCTAAATAATTATATCACTGGAGGCTGCTTTTTAATGGCTCACAGCACACATTTTAAAGTCCTTTGGAGTTAGTGTTAAACCAGGCATTGGTGAAAGATCCAGCTGTTCAGGAGTTACTCCTGCTGGTGGCCGAAAGACAAACTTCTGCAAAAGCATGGTGAAGAATAAAAACAGTTCCATTTTGGCTAGGGTCTCGCCAAGGCACACTCTGCGACCTGAAAGATAAGAAGGTAAGAAAAAATTAAGGAATTTAGCATGGAACAAATTATCCTAAAATATTAATGTATCAGCAGAAATTAAACTACAAGGTGTGGTATCAAGAAAAGACCACCCTCGGGTCACACTCCAGTGAGAAAGTTAAAGAGATAAGGTTCAAGTCTAAGGTTAGTCCTCTTATGGTGCAAAGTTTATTGTTTGTGCTATCAGCCGTGTATTTGATTATGCAATAACCTAATGTGAGCCTTATAATTCATTATATTATGGGCTCAAATACATTTCTGCTGACAAGTAACAGTAAAAGCTACTTTCAGTCAAACACGTTCTCTTCACTTCTACCATATTCTCAACAAGAGTGACTCAGCACACACTAGCAAAACAAATCTGTAATTTGTTTGTATCACTTCATTCTGTTTCGTTGCAGCCACAGAAAGTGTGTAATGCTGAATGTTGATGGGTGTTGTGAACTCATTGTTCACATGCAGGTGGTCAATGGTGGTGGTTCATTTTTGATATAAAATCAATGCAGTGTAATAAAATCAGTTCAGATTTATTGTCAGGTATACAGAGTTCAATGAAATTATTATTTTCATGCTTAACCAATATGCAATGTGTGCCCTTCCTTTTCTCTTGAGTTCCTCAGCTCATCACTTTTTCCCACATTTCCTACAATTTTCCTACTTTTATCTGTTGCTTTTGTCATGCTGCTTCCATGTGTACCTTACACTTAAAATATTTTATTTATTGATAGACATCAAATAGATTTCAGAAAGAGCTGAAAAATATAAATAACAATCAGGATATCACCACTAATATTATTACAATTAATTTTAGAAAAGGACAAAAAGTTTAAATAAATTCACATGCTGCATTCAGTGATTTTTTTAATAATGGGTGTAAGAGCCATTTGCTAGTTCTTTAAGCTACAGTATATTACATGCTTGCCTAAATATTAGTGTATTGTCTATGGGAGGTTGAATTGAATTGTTATATTCTAACTACTTTTTGCCCCTCTGACTATAGAATAGACTCAGTTAGTGACCTGCCTTGCCATGTGTAAGACATGGAGGGGACACGGATTTAAACCATGCCTTACGTGCTCAATAGTATGAAAGTTAACATGCTCTATTAAATGTGCAGTGTCGTACGTTAGAATGTACTGAATACAAAATAAAGCATCTTTAAGTATAGAAAAAACTGAGGTTTAACAAGAAAAGATAACTTTATAGAAGAAACACTTTCTCATTTGTTTTTGCTTTTTATTCTACATGTGTAACAACCTTTTTTCTTTATTCTTGTGTGGATTATTTGCTTTGAATTTTCACTAAATCTTTTAAAATGAACTTTCGGATTGAGAGATTTCTTTCGGTACACATTTGACCCGTGCTTGAGCCTGCCTTACGCACCCGCAGCTACAATGGGAGTTTATTAAGTCTACTGCATTCTTTGCATTTTAATATCTAACTGGTAAAGATGTTAATAGTGGAGGCAGAGTGAAGTGGAGACAGGACACAGTTTTGGCAGTCAGGAAACACACTCACAAAAAAAAAATTAGACTGACTAAGGAGAACCACTCTGAAAAGCTAAAAATACATTTTCAGCCAATGATCCTGAATCAATGTGGAAAGGTCTGCAAGACATCATCAACTACAGGAAACTATACCCCCAAATTTCCAAGAACAATCGGGCTGACAACTTGAGGGAGTTTTACTGCAGGTTTGAAGTCAATTATTATGTTATTGGCTAACTAAAAAGATTACAGTATGCAAGGTTTTGAGGCAACACAGGCCCCTTCTATAGGCAAGATGTAATAAAAGGTGTCATTTTGCTTGACTTTTCACTATATTCATAATGGCTAACACAGTACAACACCCTAGTACTGCAGGCCTGATAAACCCAAGGTCACATCCCACACTGGCTTCAGCTCCCCCAGTATGCAAACAATCACAACCTTCACCCCCACACCTTCTACCATTCAACCTGCAATAAATCTCTGTGAAGAGGATGCAAGGGACACAACACCAAGAAAGCAGCAGATCCAGATGGCTTCTCACCGTCCTGCTTGAAAATCTGTGCTGATTAGTGGCCGGTGTCTTTACATAGCTTTACAACAAGTCATTAGTGCTGTGTGAAGTTCTCATATGCGTCAAACAAGCCACAATCATACCAGCCTCCAAATAATGCTGCATAACTGGATAGAATGAATATAGGCCTGTTGCTTTGACATCTGTGGTCATGACAAACTTTGAGAGACTGGTGTTAGCTCACTTGAAGGACACCATAATTTCCCTGTTGGTCTTTGTTCAGTTTGCCTACTGAGCAAACGGGTCAGTAGATGATGCAGTCAAAATGGGTCTGCACTACATCTTGACAACCCAGGGACCTATATAAGGATTTTGTTTGTGGACTTCAGCTTGGGGGTTTAATGTAATTATCCCGAGACTCTAAATTCACCCAGCTTTCTGTTCCTGCCTCCACCTGTCAATGGATTACCAATTTCCTGACAAATAGGAAACAGCAGCTGAAACTGGAGAAAATCTCTAGCTCATATTCAGTTAGCACTGCTGCCCTCCAGGGACTTGTGCTCCTCCCCACCTACTTTTCTACCTCTGTACTGATGACTGCACCTCTAAGGATCTCTCTGTCAAGCTCTACTAATATGTGGTTGACACAAACATTATTGGACTCATCAGGAGCAGTGACAAATCTGCATAGAGAAAGGAGGTTGAGCAGCTGGCTCTTTGGTGTGCTGGAGCTAAACATGTACAAAACTGTGGAGATGATAGTTGACTTCAGGAACATTCCCCCTCTCTCATTTCTTCCCCTCACCACACTTAACAATAGGGTGTCACTTGTGGAAATCTTCACGATTCTGGGCTCTATAATCACCTGAGACTTGACCAACACAGACTCCATAATAACAAATGCACAGCAGCAGATGTACTTTCTGTGAAAGCCGAGGGAGTTGAAAGTACCACAGGAGTTGCTTATTTAATACTACACAGCAATCACTGAGTCTGTTTTCAGCTCATCCATAGTATGGTTTGGATCAGCAACTAAATAAGATTTAGAACAGATCATTGGCACTAGTCTTCCAACCTTATAGGACCTGCACTATACCAGAGTCATGAAACGGGCAGGGAAGATCATCACCGACCCCACACATTTTGAACTTCTCCCATCTGGCAGGCTTTATAGACTAAACTATGCCAAAACAAGCAGATATAAGAATAGTTTCTTTCCACAAGTAATCAAGCTCACCAAAGCTTAATTTGGCTGTCCTTGCTCACTATTCCCCTCCCCAATATCTCACAATAGTCTTACATATAGCTAATGTATATTTATTTCAGCATTTCTAGCGCTGCCTTGCACTTTGTATGCATTATGTTTACACTGCATTTTTTGCAGGTATGTACTTATCAGTTATGAGAATGTCTGTCATCTAACTATACTTTGAGAGTCATCAAAAAACAGTCAGTTTCCTTGTATGCAAACATACTTGGCAAATAAATGTGATTCTGATTCTGGTAAAGATGTTTTCTCATTACTTTTGGCATTTTTTTACTCCTCGTATTCCATTTTTCTTTTTTACTTTATACCTTTTCTAATGCAATTATCCAAGACAGGATTACAGGGGTCTAGTGCCTATCTAAAGCAAGAGAGGAACTAACCCTAGATGGGGATTTTGTTCATTACAGGGTGAACACTCACTTACTCAAACCAAGCTAATTCAGAGTTGCTAATTAATGTAACATTCACCTATGATTTTCAATGATAAAACCTTTAAATTGGACTTTAGCTCTAAATCACAAAAGATTCTGAGAGATAAACATCTCCTTTAGAAACCATCTCTGAAGGCAGATACCTGCAAAGAAAAATGACAAAACTGTACCTGCTGAGAACGGCAAAAATGCATCTCTCCTGACGAACTTTCCCTGGTCATCCAGGAAGTGGGTGGGGTTGAACTTGTAGGGTGTGGCCC
Source organism: Erpetoichthys calabaricus (assembly GCF_900747795.2). Classification (NCBI taxonomy): domain Eukaryota; kingdom Metazoa; phylum Chordata; class Cladistia; order Polypteriformes; family Polypteridae; genus Erpetoichthys; species Erpetoichthys calabaricus. The sequence continues at coordinate 74,768,907 of NC_041407.2, forward strand.
ACTGAGTCTTGTCAAAGAGAACAGAGGAGAGCACTGGGATCACGGGGGTGCCCTGGGGAAACACAGAGGATATTGTGCATTGAAGGCTGGGATTTGCTCAGCTGGCTCTAGTCCTTAAGAATATTTGCTTCAAGTCCTTTCTAGTGAAGGAGTCCATTTTGAGACAGTCCAATCTGGGATCCTGAGGTGGTTTGGCATGTGGTGGGTGCGGCAATGCGCTGTATCAGCCCCAGACAGAATGTTCAAATATTAACACATAACAATCCAGAGAAGGATTCAAGTCCAGTTTCTCTGAGCTGTATGGCATGAGTAATAATAATTCTTTACATTTACAGTGCATCTGGAAAGTATTGACAGCACATCACTTTTTCCACATTTTGTTATGTTACAGCCTTATTCCAAAATGGATTAAATTAATTTTTTTCCTCAGAATTCTACACACAACACCCCATAATGAGAATGTGAAAAAAGTTTACTTGAGATTTTTGCAAATTTATTAAAAAAATTGAGAAATCACATGTACATAAGTATTCACAGCCTTTGCCATGAACCTCAAAATTGAGCTCAGGTGCATCCTGTTTCCCCTGATCATCCTTGAGATGTTTTTGCAGCTTACTTGGAGTCCACCTGTGGTAAATTCAGTTGACTAGACATGATTTGGAAAGGCACACATCTGTCTATATTAGGCCCCACAGTTGACAGTTCATGTCAGAGCACAAACCAAGCATGAAGTCAAAGGAATTGTCTGTAGACCTCCGAGACAGGATTGTCTCGAGGCACAAATCTGCTGTTTTGAAGGTCCCAATGAGCAGAGTGGCCTCCATCATCCGTAAGTGGAAGAAGTTCGAAACCACCAGGACTCTTCCTAGAGCTGGCCAGCCATCTAAACTGAGCGATCGGGGGAGCAGGGCCTTAGTTTGGGAGGTGACCAAGAACCCGATGGTCACTCTGTCAGAGCTCCAGAGGTCCTCTGTGGAGAGAGGAGAACCTTCCAGAAGGACAACCATCTCTGCAGCAATCCACCTATCAGACTTGTATGGTAGAGTGGCCAGACGGATGCCACTCCTTAGTAATAGGCACATGGCACCCTGCCTGGAGTTTGCCAAAAAGCACCTGAAGGACTCTCAGACCATGAGAAAGAAAATTCTCTGGTCTGATGAGACAAAGATTGAACTCTTTGGTGTGAATGCCAGGTGTCACATTTGGAGGAAACCAGGCACCGCTCATCACAAGGCCAATACCATCCCTACAGTAAAGCATAGTGGTGGCAGCATCATGCTGTGGGGATGTTTTTCAGCAGCAGGGACTGGGAGACTAGTCAGGATAAAGGGAAAGATGACTGCAGCAATGTACAGAGACATCCTGGATGAAAACCTGCTCCAGAGCGCTCTTGACCTCAGACTGGAGCGATGGTTCATCTTTCAGCAGGACAACGACCCTAAGCACACAGCCAAGATATCAAAGGAGTGGCTTCAGGACAACTCTGTGAATGTCCTTGAGTGGCCCAGCCAGAGCCAAGACTTGAATCCGATTGAACATCTCTGGAGAGATCTTAAAATGGCTGTGCACCGACGCTTCCCATCCAACCTGATGGAGCTTGAGAGGTACTGCAAAGAGGAATGGGCGAAACTGGCCAAGGATAGGTGTGCCAAGCTTGTGGCATCACATTCAAAAAGACTTGAGGCTGTAATTGCTGCCAAAGGTGCATCGACAAAGTATTGAGCAAAGGCACAGCCTTATGTACATGTGCTTTCTCAGTTTTTTTATTTTTAATAAATTTGCAAAAAACCTCAAGTAAACTTTTTTCACGTTGTCATTATGGGGTGTTGTGTGTAGAATTCTGAGGAAAAAAATGAATTTAATCCATTTTGGAATAAGGCTGTAACATAACAAAATGTGGAAAAAGTGATGCGCTGTGAATACTTTCCGGATGCACTGTATATAGTGCTTTTTTCACTACTCAAAGTGCTCAGCAATTGCAGGTTAATGGCCTTGCTCAAGGGCCCAACAGAGCAGAGTCCCTAATCACTACACTACTGCTCCACCCTGGGAAATGCTAGCAAATTTTACTTAGTAAACATTAATTCAGAACTGGATTGTTGCTCCTTATTGTCTGAGAGACACAGACTTTGTCATACACAAGTAGATCTGAGATGTAGAAAATGTAGGAATGTTCTTACCTTGGGAATTCGGTATCCTTGAAAAGTTGTGTCCGTGGCAGTCTGATGCAAGAGGCTCATAGGTGCCACATTGCTAAACCTTTGGATTTCATGTATAACTGCATCTGTGTAGGGCATGCTCTTCCTGTCTTCAGTCTGTGGGCAGCGGTCCTTCCCGATAACATTTTCTATTTCTTGATGGACTTTTGCTAAAGGGATTAAAAAATAAAACAGGAAAGGTAAGTAACTGCCTATGTGGTCATACATTTACAGTGCCAAATTAATCTAATTTTAGGGCGATAGCAACATTGTCTTAAGACAGAAGGAAGCAGTCACAAATACGCTTAATGTGCACATATGAGAAGAAGAAAATCCACATGGACATAAGAAAAATGTGCAAGCACAACACCCAACTAGCCTGGGATTTGAACCACAGCATCACCGTGCTGCTGGCATGTCAATACTGTATATTGTTTTAGAATAATCTAGAATCAAAAGAACCATTGGTGGATAAAAATGGATAAAAAAAGATTCCTTTTATTTCTAGTTCGGCAAAACTAAAGCACATTTATAATTCACAGTGCTGTTCGTTGTTACGAATACAGCGTTATTAAAACAAAACATTAAATTACATGAGATATAATAATAATAATAATAATAATAATAATAATAATAATAATAATAAAAATAATAATAACTTCTATTCATCTTTATTCTCAGACCACGTCAATACTATAGCCTATCCTGGCAGTAGCGGGTACAAGGCAAGAGCCAAATCTAGACAGATTGAAACAGCACTGTTACTGGGTCAATGTAGCTTTCCAGTTGCCTAGGGCATGAAAGAAAACACAGAAAGCCCAAGTCTCTTTAGCTGTAATGCAGAAGTACTCTGGATAACATGCATAAAAATTTAATGAGAATAATAACAGGAGACGCAATGAGCAAGCAAAGGGCCAAAAGGTATATCCACATGTTAAACAGGGATGACATCAGCACAAACAGACTCACCCTGCACTTCGGGATGTTTCATCATCAGCAGCAGGCCCCAGCGCAGGGTGGTAGAGGTGGTCTCTGTTCCAGCCGCAAACAAGTTTAATGATGAAGCAATCATGTTCCCTTCATGAAAATGTGACTTTGTGTTTTTTACTTCCTGTTAAAAAATAAAAAGGCATACAATAAGATGCAAGGCATGGAAGCAAATCTGAAACACCCAAAAGGTTACTGCTACTAATACATTCGTTTGTTCTCTGAAATATGGGAGGAACCTGTCATGAATAACAAGTGTAAAAACATCTTCCTACTAACTCCATCTAGAGGTAATGGAAAGATGTTTTAAGGATAATGTGCTGCCCTAATAATTTACCAAGAGCAAACTACTGAAACAAATGCATAACAACCAGTATATAGAGATATAAGAGAGTTTTAAAAATATATATATAAACAAAATGAAAGGAATTTCAAAACATATACTATATAAACATGCGCCCTGTGTTAGCTGGGATTGGCTCTAGCAGACCCCCGTGACCCTGTGTTAGGATATAGCAGGTTGGAAAATGACTGACTGACTATACTGTATAAACAAAAATAAATAGTATGCACAAGCATTAGGTGAATAGCAACTGACAAGCTACAGTATGCTAGGCTGAACAGCTTTTTCTTGTAAAAATTGTTCATAAATAAACATGTGACATGTTTTAAATATTGATATAACCATATTGTATCAACATGTTTGAGGACATCCATCCATTTTCCAACCCGCTGAATCCAAACACATGGGTCTGCTGGAGCCAATCCCAGCCAACACAGGGCACAAGGCAGGAACCAATCCCGGGCAGGGTGCCAACCCACCGCAGGACACATACAAACACACCCACACAGCAAGCACACACTAGTGCCAATTTAGAATCACCAATCCACCTAACCTGCATGTCTTTGGACTGTGGGAGGAAACCGGAGGAAACCCACGCAGACACGGGGAGAACATGCAAACTCCACGCAGGGAGGACCCGGGAAGCGAACCCAGGTCCCCCGGTCTCCCAACTGCGAGGCAGCAGCGCTACCCACTGCGCCACTGTGCCGCCCCTGAGGACATTATAAGTGAATTGAAATGTATAATATATCAAAAGGCAGCCATAAGGAAGAAGGGGAAGCAATATTCCAGTTTTCAAAGATTCCAAAGAAACCACCTTGGGGCCTATAATTATGGGGTTGAATCATTCATCCACCCATTTCCAAATCCACTTTAGCCTGAGCTGATCCAAGCAATCATAGGGTATAAGGCAGGAATAATGTCTAGATGGGGTTCCAGTCCATTTCAGGGTGAGCACACACACATACTCCCCTCACTATGGTCACCACATCACCTGGAGGAGAACATGTAAACACCACTCCATGATGTGAACCCTGGTCACGTAACTGTGAAGCAACAGTGCCTCCCAACTATGGTGATAAAAGAAAAATTGCATTCTGAAATGTCCTGAAAATATAACTTGTCTTCAAAGAAATGTTCAACAGCATATGTTTTTCTCCACTTGTATAAATCTTTTAATCTGCATAAACACAAGTGGAAAATGTTACTGTTTACATAAAGCAAGAACCATTCAGTGTAGTCTCTTTTCTACTAAAGTCATTCTGATACATGAAACTTGTTGATTAAATTCTGTCTCAACAAGATCGACAACCACCTCTGTCCAACTTAAATGGTTTTACCTTTAATGACATAATAAGTGCAGTTCTATATGTTGTCATGTTGTTTTAGTTATGCATTGTGCGATGTGCACTTCTTCTTTTTCTTCTTCTTCTATATGGGGTCGATGTGCTTGCTGAACCTTCACCATACAGCTCAGTCCTGCACCACCTCACCAGATCCTTCAGATCTTCTTTTACTTTATCCATCCTCCTCTGCTTTGGCTTCCCTCACTTTCTCTTCCCTTGTATTCACATTCTCATTACTCTTTTTGGCCACATATTCATTGTTTAACTTCATCACATGTCCATACCACTTCAACCTGCCTTCCTATACATACTTAGATATCTCTCCCACTTTTATTGTACCTCTCTTTGTCTCATTTCTTAACCTGTTCTTTTTTGAAACTCCATACACCTATCTCAACATTCTCATTTCTGTCACATCAAACTTTTGCTGCCATACTAGAATACTGTATATTGTTTTGTTATATTATACTGTTATATCAGTGAGTGTAACAGAAGACAAGTTCCTGTAACTGCGTTGTCTGACAGAAATAGTTTAGTATACTCAAAACTAAATGAAAGCAACTTGGACCTAAAGTAGAAGTGTCGGAGTATGACACATCCTTAAGTTTTGGGAAGTATTGGGATGTTCTCCTCTTCACAGCGTCAAGTGCTGCAAGAGTGTGAAGCTCACACTTGATGTTGTCTCTGTGGAGTTTCGATGTTCTTCCCATATCTTGTCGCATATTGGGTTCAAAGATGCACAAATAAAACTTAACACAGTTCTTTAAAAACATTTCTTATTCTTGACCTTGGAGACCTTCAAGACAAAAGCCAAACATTTTTAATTTTCTATAGAATTCAGGTCTGTTTGTGTCTTCCTGTAATTAACAGAAGTCAAAGGCACCCTGTAGACAGCAGTCCTGCTGCAATGAGGCGTGGCTATGGGAGATGAGGCCCTCCAAAGAGGCGAGCAACACAGACGGGTAAAAGCCGATTGCACCACACAATAAATCAATTATAAAACATTTTACTACCGTGAGTTATGAGAACTGTGCTGATCCTGCACTTGTTAAACTGCTATCTCTGTGAAAGTGTGCCTTCTCTGTAGCAAAGTGGCTCTAGAAAGTGAAAACGCGGCCTGATATGAGACAATCTGCATGGGTTTTCACTCCACAATCCCAAAGACCCATATATTATATTAACTGGCACCTCTGAACTAGTTGTGTTTGTGAGTGGAACAGTTTTCTGTTTCCTTCGCTGGGTCCATTTCTGTCAAGATACACTTTAGCAACTCGTGATCCTAATCTGGATTAAATAGCACTTTTATGTTACGTTACAACCTTAACACACTTTTACCTCTTCTTGCTGTCTAGAGATGAAGGAATCAATAAAGCTGCGCAGATCATTTTTGTCCACTTTATATTTACGGTCTTCATAAACACCGAAAAAAAATTTTCGGAACTCCTTGTTGATTTGTGTTGCTTTCTTGTAATCAGAGAATAAGAACCCTAAAAATGGAAAAATGTTGTAGAGCTAAAAAAGAGAAAAAAGTGTATTAGAAAGGTGAACACAGGTCTGAATCATACTGCTAATGCTTTAATATTATAAATAATGAGTGTTTTAAAATAGTTTAGATTGTGTTATATATACATATTATATATAGGTGTACATATATATCTACTCTCTATATATAAAATCCTAAACCTAAAAATGCAACAATTTTGTACAACGATTTTATGTGACGTTTTATGTCACATTTTTGTCACGCTTTAAATCAGGCTTATTTTAAAACCTACATATATATGTTTGGTATCATTCTTTTCAGAATTTATCAAATTTTAATGTAATGTTGTTAGATTTTCAGATTCTTATTCCGTTTTTAAATTATAAACTAAAATATCAAGAAAGCCGTGGTTTTTAATTAAAAAAATTATCTATTCATAACACAAATGTATGTATTTAGGTAATTTAGTTAGCTGAAGCATGAGTTATGATGACCCATTGCATACCACTTTAAGTTTTCATGTGATTTTTCCTGTTATTATTTAAATTAGTCATTCTTTAAAAAAGTTTTTTTTATCTGTAAGAATGTCAGTTAAAATGAATGGATCGTTTATTTAGTCTCTTATCTCATCGAGCATAGTGGACTTCAGTTTAAAGGGAATATTCCGTTAAATAATACTTAATTTTTCCTTTACGTATTTATAGAATTTCGTGATTTTTGATTCCAATAAATAATAATGATTCTTTTGTACATTTACAGATTTTACAAATTTTCTGGCCGCAACTGGGGGTTGGGCGCCAGGGTGCTTGGCCCCCCTAGTAAATAAATAAATATATATATATATACAGTAATCCCTCGCTATATCGCGCTTCGCCTTTCGCGGCTTCACTCCATCGCGGATTTTATATGTAAGCATATTTAAATATATATCGCGCATTTTTCACTGCTTCGTGGGTTTCTGCGGACAATGGGTCTTTTAATTTCTGGTACATGCTTCCTCAGTTGGTTTGCCCAGTTGATTTCATACAAGGGACGCTATTGGCAGATGGCTGAGAAGCTACCCAACTTACTTTTCTTTCTCTCTCTTGCGCTGACTATCTGTGATCCTGACGTAGGGTGTGTGAGCAGGGGGGCTGTTCGCACACCTAGACGATACGGACGCTCGTCTAAAAATGCTGAAAGATTATCTTCACGTTGCTACCTTCTGTGTGCAGCTTTTAAGTATGCTGCACGGTGCTTCGCATACTTAAAAGCTCAAAGGGCACGTATTGATTTTTTTTATCTGTCTCTCTCCATCTCTCTCTCTGCTCCTGACGGAGGGGGTGTGAGCTGCCGCCTTCAACAGCTTTGTGCCGCGGTGCTTCGCATACTTACAAGCCAAACAGCCCTAATGATTTGTTTGCTCCTTTGAAGAGGAAGATATATTTGCATTCTTTTAATTGTGAGACTGAACTGTCATCTCTGTCTTGTCATGGAGCACAGTTTAAACTTTTGAAAAAGAGACAAATGTTTGTTTGCAGTGTTTGAATAACATTCCTGTCTCTCTACAACCTCCTGTGTTTCTGCGCAAATCTGTGACCCAAGCATGACAATATAAAAATAACCATATAAACATATGGTTTCTACTTCGCGGATTTTCTTATTTCACGGGTGGCTCTGGAACGCAAACCCCGCGATGGAGGAGGGATTACTGTATATATATATATATATATATATATATATATATATATATATATATATATATATATATATATATATATATATATATATATATATATATACTGTAAGTATGAGGCTAATCTGTTTAGGATTAGACCTGCCTTGGTGAGCCGGACCCAGAGGAGCACTGTATTTTTCTTGATTATTCTGAGGCATGTACCCCTTTTTGACATTTGCATGTGGTAGGATCATTAGAATGGAGAATCATGAGAGTCATCCCAAATCGAGGGTTGGCAAAGTTCATTCTCCTCTTTTCTCTTTGGCAAAAACCTGACAACTGGCAACAGGAAGACAGATGCACTGTATATATACAGTATATAGTACCTGCCAAATAATACAAAGAGTACACAACACATGTTTTGCCCTATTTGGGGCTCATCAGGTGTTCAGACTTGCACTTTTGCTTCCCCTTGCGGGGAATCAAACCTCCACAGCGACTGTTTCACTTTTTTGACAGGGTAGATTTAACTATTACATACATATGTCTGATCACAAGCTGATATTTGGGTTATAACCTCCCAGGTAACTAGTGTGGTTGGTCAGCCAGACAGCAGATATCCACCACATTCGTTCCCTGGCAGGGGAAGCAGAAGTGCGAGCCTCAAATAGGGTGAAACACGTGTTATTTACTCTTTGTCTTATTTGGCAGGTACTATATAACATATGTATGATCTGCTATAGAGAGTCAGGTCCATAAATATTTGGACAGTGACACAATTTTCATAATTTTGGCTCTATATGTTGACAATGGAATTGAAATAAAGCAATCGTTATGTGATTGAAGTGTAGATGTAAACTTTCAGCTTTAATTTCAGGGGTTTAACAAAAATATTGCATCAGTTGTTTAGACGTCAAATACATTTTTATACATGGTTCCCATATTTTCTGGGGCTCAAAAGTATGTGGACATTTGACTGACAAGCTGCTCCATAGCCAAGGGGGAGAAGTTCCCTCATTATTTCATTAAGTAATAAGCAGGTAAAATTTCTGGAATTGATTCCAAGTGCGGAATTTGCATTTGGAAGCTGTCACTGTGAACTCTCAATATAAAGTCCAAAGAGATGCCCATACAACTAAAAGCAGTCCATCATTAGGCTAAGAAAACAAACACACCTTTCGAGAGATAGCAGTAAAACACAAGGAGTGGTCAAATAAACCATTTGGTACATTCTTAAAAAGAAGGAACACACTGGTGAGATCATCAAATCCAGAAGCCCTGGACAATAATAGAAAACAACTTTGCTGGATGATTGCAAAATTCTTTCCTTGGTGAAGAAAAACCCCTTCAAGACATAACCAAACCAAGAACACCTTCTGGGAGGTACACCTATCATTGCCAAAGTCTGCAATCAAGAGAAGACTTCATGAAAGTAAAGACAGAGGGTATACGACAAGGTACAAACCACTGGCAAACCTCAAGCATAGGAAGGGCAGATTAGATTTTGCCAGAAAACAATTTTTTAAAGCCTGTCCAGTTCTGGAACAATTTGATTTGGACAAAGGGAACTAAGATCAATATACACCAGAATGTTAGGAAGAAAATTGGGTGGAGATGAGAAGAAACAGCTCATGATCTGATGAATACCACATCATCTGTGAAACTTGGTGGCGGCAGTGTTATGACATGATCATGAATGGCTGTGAATGGAAGTCAGTTACTGGTGTTTATTGTTGATATGACTGTTGGCAGAAGCAGCAGAATTAATTCTGAAGTGCACAGAGTTATACTGTCTGCTCAGAGTCAGCCCAATGCTGCCAAACTGATAGGATAATGCTTCACAGTATAGATGGACAATGAGCCAAAACATACTGTGACAGCAAAACAAGTGCTTTTCAAGGCAAAATAATTGAAGATTCTTCAATGGCTAATTCAATCAACTGACCTCAACTCAATTGGACATGCATTTCAATTGCTGAGGACAAAACTGATGGCAGAAAGTCCAACAAACAAGCAGAAACTGCAGACAGCTGCAGTAAAGGCATGGCAAAGTATCACTAGTGTGGAAACCCAGCAGTTGGTGATTGCCATGGGTTCAGACTTCAGGCAGTCATTAACTGCAAAGGATTTTCAACCAAGTATTGAAAATGATCATTATATTCATGATTATGTTAACTTGTCCAAATACTTTTCAGCCCATGAAATTTGGGAGACCATGTATACAAATGTCTGTCTTCAAAATGGCTTATACAATGTTTTTGCTAAACAACTTAAACTAAAACTGCAATTCTACATTTCAGTCACATCTTGATTGCTTCATTTCAAATCCATTGTGGTGGCAAACAGAGCCAAAGTTATCAAAATTGTATCACTATCTAAATACTTATAGACCTAACTGTACGTAAGGCACTGGACAGTTATGCACAAGGTTGTCAGTTAAAGTGACTCTCATGATAAAAGACAGGTTCTTCCATTTAATTTCTGATAGTGATTATGCCAATATATGGTTGAAATGGAGGAGGTTATTATAGCTGAAAGTGGACACAACAAAGGAATGAATCCTATATGATGTCAGCAGCCCTGGTTATAAACCAAAATATTAATGGGGCATCTGGAATACTGGGTGGATGCATGGTGGAATAAAATCCCTAAAAATCCAACAAGCAACATTATATCAGAGAGCGTGAAGGGCAGAGCATGGCATGATATTTTTGGTGCTTAGAACCAGTCCTGGGTGTCAGTGCCAATACGGTGCATTGGTTAACACCTATAGTGGTCCAGTTTAGAATTGCTACTTAACCTGGCATAGTAGATCTGACTTACTTAAAAAACAAAGCTATAGTGTCTTTACCTGAATCTGTGGGCTTATACTTAATTTGAAACTTTCATTCATAATTGTTTGCAGGTGGAGGAAATGAGAATCCTGGTAATCAAACCGGTCCCCAAAAATGATGGAGCAGATGATATTGGAGACGGCTGAGTTGATGATCATTTTTGGATTAAATGGCTGACCTTTAAATAGAAAAAACAAATAAAATAAAGTAATCTTTAACTATAGTAACAGGACTCTGCCATTAATTTCTATAAAAATGTGTACCAAATTATTATGAAACAATCTGTGCATATACAGTACATGTTATATGTTTCCTGAAGGACAGACATCTTGCAATAAAATAATGAGAAACATCTGAGCTTTTAATTGAAACAAGTTCATTCAAAGAAAACAAAGCCCTCATCAAGAAATACATATTTTTAATAAAAGATTTTTTGTAACCCTTCTTATTAACTTAACTTATTAAGGAGTGCCAATAATATTGGAGGGTACTATATATATACAGTATAATGTGTTTACTGTAGTTTTGTGAAGTTCCCAAACATTTCTCTGATTTTTGCCAAACTCACAGCGAAGCAAACTACAGAGGATTTGCTCACTATATATATATATATATATATATATATATATATATATATATATATATATATATATATATATATATATATATGGTCTGTGATACGGTTTGCATATTTGCAGCTGGAGATCCACGAAGGGAGAAAAAAGAATCACGTATCATAAAATAGTTTTTTATTCCTTGAGCTTTCAACCCCTATCAGGGGTCTTCATCAGAGGATAATGCTTAGACTTAAAAGAATCAAAGGCAATACATAGAAACACATTCACAAGTGGGGCATCAGAATAGCACATAAACCCACCAACAATCTGCGCATGGTCCTGTTTAATGCTAAAAACAAGAAATCGACAGCCGAAACGTGAAACGCAGTTTATAGTATTCCATGCAATTCTTGCTCAGCTGTATACATAGGACAAACGTCAAAAAGAATCTCAACACGTGTACAGGAACATCGCAACGCCGTCAGAAGAAAGGACGCACTATCTTTGATCTATGCACATACTAAATCGACAGGACACACATTCAACTGGGACAACATAAAAGTAAAATTTAAGGCCAGTACTAAAAGTGTTTCACAATCAGGCTGAAATTTCACAGGTAAGCAAGTTATCCTTAATATACAAAAATAAGCCTGGTGGAGAAATTATTCTACAAACATCAACTCTTGGCACTGGTTTGTGGACTACCCTTATATACTGTAGAGGACTGTTAGGGACACTCATGCTTCGTTCCTGAGCCCAAATGACAACCAAAAAAGACCAGAAGTGAGAAAAGAAAACAGTTTTATTACCCAAAACAGGTGGACATTCAAAACATTGTCCCATAAACACACAGAGGCTTAAGAATAATAAAACCCTATGCCTTCTGGCCATTTTATTTACGTTGTTGCTTCTATTGCTGGCCTAGCTACCAACTCCAAGGCCTCCTGTATACTGACAGCAGGGGCCTTTTAAGCCCAGGTCAGGAAACCCATCTGGGTGAGCCTTCATTGCTGTTTCCAGGTTATCTGGCCACTGCTCAAAGGTCTGCATGTGCCCCCAAGGAGCTCACATTAGCGGCACTAAGTTTCCATGCAGACTTCTCCCACCACAGAGTGCAATTGGGCAGGGCCAGTCTATCTGTCCTCCCCAATACTCATGTGGTTTTAACCTTCAGTGCACTGTAGTGGTCTGGGGGACATTAACAAGGGTAACAAACTGGTTGTTCCTCATCCCCCATATATATATATATATATATATATATATATATATATATATATATATATATATATATATATATACTGTATCATTCCAACAGATGGCACATTACAAACATTTGTAAAATGCATTTTATTTCTACAAATGTTGATTATGATTCTTCTGTTGGAATGACAAATGCAATACCTTATATTACTTCATGTAATATAAGATACATTCCAACAGATGGTGAACTGTAAATGTTAATGCTGAAGCTTATGTTGATTACTTAGATTTCAACCCATCTTAGATGGGTAGTACAGCTAGGGATTAAATAAATTAATAAATTCATATTTTAATATTCAGTGAGTTATACATATAATCAAAATGATATGTTATAACAATAATGTAAGATTCCCAAACCCACTTAAACCAATTCAGGGTTATGAGGAGCCAAAGCTTATTCAGGAAGCATTAGGGAAAAGGGCAAATGTCAATGCCTTTACAAGGTGCCATTTCAATATAAGAATGAATTAAAATGAAATAAATTGACATTTAGGGGCCAAATTCCTGTTATGGTAAAGGTTAATATTTCTGAGGAGTGTAACTGAATGCATAAAGTCTTTGAGAATGGTGCCATCTAAATGTTATTAAATCATCAGATAAAAATAATCAAGGAGCAACTAGACTTGAACATTCAATCATTCATTCATTCACTTTCTGATTCTGCTTAATCCTAAACTTGATGGCAGATTGCTGGAGCTTATCCTGATGTCACTGAGGGCAAAGAAGGAGTAGCATATCATAGGACACACTCCTGCCCTTACATATTTAGGGTCAACTTAGAGCTACCTAACTGTAGAAACCACCATACATACACTGAAAGAACATGTAAACTTCACAGAGACAGTGCACTGGATGGGATTTGAACCTAAGGGATGTAAGGTTTAACCCAGTGTGCTACCTTTATTGGAACCTGTTTGATTCAGAATCTTTATTTGTGTACTGTAAAAAGAAAATAACACAAGTGATATATTCCTTGCACATATAACATTAAGTAGTTTAGTTTAGATTTAAGCATTAGCCTTATCTCAGTACTGATGGGGGCAGGTTGTTAACTGCACAAGTAAATTGTTGATCATTTACTGAGTTCTACTAACAGTAAGAATGGCAAAGTTCACAGAAAATAGGTTCTGCCATAAGATGTGCAGCACCTTAAGGGCTGGGAGCTTTGGAAATGCAGAACGAATGCAGATGTGACTAAGTGCTCCACACTAAAACAAGTTCCATTAAGGTGTGACTGAGTTTATAAATATGAAGTGTAAGACGAATGTAGAGGAATAGACCAAAACAATTTTAGAAACACTTCTAGTTCCAGGTTACCTTTGTGAGATTCAAAAACATCCATTAGCTTCTGGCATTCCTCAACAATCCTGTCTTCAATCGTTCTTTTGCCCATTCCAAAATCACGGAGGGTTGAAAGGGTAAAGCGACGCATAGTCTTCCAGGACTCTCCACGGCCAAAGACAATGCCTGCAGAATAGCCAAAAGTAAAATCTTTATGATGAAATTAAGTAAGTTGACATAAAAGTTAGAAATGACCTTGTTCTCTCTGTTATTTTATTGCTTTATGATTGTGATTGGATTGTTTTATGGTCATAAGCTTTAAAACTCTTTAGTGTTAGTTCTGTGTGAATAGTCTGCTCCATATTACAGCACTGTAACTTTTCCCCTAGTCAAGTCAATAATAAAAACAAGTGATACTGTAACTTGTGAAGGTGACTAAACTGTTATTCTGCTGCATAGTACAGTATCGTAACTTTTCCCCTAGTCATGTCAATAATAAAATGTGATACTGTAACTTCTAAAGGAATTGAATGAGGTGTTTTGTTTCAGATGATAAGGCCACAGTAAAACGAGGACTACGGAGAAATGCTGAATCAAGGATGTCCACTTTTACATCTAAAAAGACAAACTGTGTGTTGATTTCTTATCACATAATCAGTCAGTGCCAGGAAAGTGATACGATAAGTTAAACAGTCACCTTTCTTACATAAGTAGGAAATACCAGTATTGAGTGAATTTTGTGTCCAAATGAACATGATGACCTATGGCAGATTATTTGTACCAAAATTAAATGCAATCCAACATGTTAACTACATTGTAATGCAATGCATATGCACATGAGCATTTAATTATATATAATCGCGTCACAATTAAAAACTCATCAACCAAACAATTGATTGCTTTTCACTATGGCACACAACTTTTGTATAAGTTTAAAATGCAAATACGGAAGCATTGTACATTTTATTTCATGTCCATAGATTGCATGTCATAACTAAAAGCAAAGCAAAGCGTAGCAGCTGTTCCGAGTGTATTGTATTTCAATTCAAGACCACATGTTAACCATGCCAAAGCTGAATGTAATCAAATGACCAATCAGCGTCAAATGATTTGGTGAAGGGGTGTCAACAGTTGGGGAACGAGACATTTCGCTTCCACAGAAAACATTTCTGGTTTGGGCTGAAAAAATACGTTTCATCAATGTGGAGTGAGTAACCAAAATAGTGAAGTCTTTTTTGGGTCTCACTGAAAAAGTGTACTCTTATGTTGAATTGTTTAAATACTGTGTTATGCTTGCCTATATCACATTGTTTTATTCTTCTTCTTTTTATAGTCTGGACCAAAACTCAAGAAGTTTAGCAGTAGCCGGTATGGTCATCTCCATCTGCAGGCATTTACACATCGTATTTAGGGGAATATTTGTGTACGACACCCTGGTTCATGACCCACATAATCATATGCTGCAGCTCTTTGGGACATTAGCTCTTGGATGTGTTCTATGGATGACACTGTAGCAGCTGGGAATCCTTTTCCTTTTGCTGTTTTTTTCCCTTTCCAGTATCCAGTTAACACAGAAAAAAATGAAACTGCCATTTATAGCACTAGAGTCCACCTGTTCAATGAGACAGAGGATCTCCTGCCTTATTAATACCCTACTCTCCATCTTTAGCGCTGGGTGAACACACTCATGATTGAAATGCCTATTACCCCAATTGTTGACATCCCTTACCCCACCATTTGACACTCATTGGTCAACTGATTTCATTTAGTTTGAGCACGATTAACGTGTGATCTTCAATCAAAGTGCAATACACTTGGAGATGCTGCTAAGCAAACTGCGATATGTTTGATTTGTGTTTAGTTATGACAAAAACATGAATTAAAAAGCAATACGCATTTAAAGTGACATGAAAACTGTGTGCCATAGTGAAATGCAATCAAACATTTGCTTGATGTATTTTTAATTATGACACAATAAAAATTAGCTAAAATTAAATGTACTACATGCATATGCATTGCATTGCAATGTAGTTAGCATGTTGGATTGAATTTTATTTTGACACAAATGAGCTTCCATAACAACCTTTTACTTTAATCTGACATTTCAAATGAAGTCCAGTTAAATCAGTGAGCAAACAAGATGGATCTTTATGAAATTTATATGTGGCCAGGTAACTGGTAAATACAATTACAATTTTGTGCACATAGAAAGTGAAAAGATTAGGATTAATTACAAAATGCAGCTTCTGGAAAAGTATACTTTAATATAAAAATGGAAATACAAGTATCTACAGGTAGACAGTGAACAGAAGAAATTAAAAAGGCTAATATAATTCTCCCCGGTGGGGTGTCCATATCAGGGGCCAATGTCGCCGAGGTAGTTTAAAAGCTCCGAGATGGCGGGGCCCCAGGGGTGGACGAAGTTCACCCTGGGTTCCTCAAGGCTCTGGATGTTGTGGGGCTGTCCTGGTTGACACGTCTCTGCAACATTGCATGGACATCGGGGGCAGTACCTCTGGATTGGCAAACCGGGGTGGTGGTCCCCCTTTTTAAGAAGGGTGACCGGAGGATGTCCTCCAACTATAGGGGGATCACACTCCTCAACCTCCCTGGTAAGGTCTATTCAGGGGTGCTGAAGAAGAGAGTTCAGTCGATGGTCGAATCTCGGATTCAAGAGGAACAATGCGGTTTCCGTCCTGGCCGTGGAACACTGGACCAGCTCTACACCCTGGCCAGGATCCTGGAGGGGGCAGGAGAGTTTGCCCAACCAGTCCACATGTGTTTTGTGGATTTGGAGAAGGCATTCGGCCATGTCCCTCGAAGCATCCTGTAGGGTGTGCTTCGAGAGTACGGGGTACAAGGCTCGTTGTTACGAGCCATTCAGTCTCTGTACAGGAGGAGCAGGAGCTTGGTCCGCATTGCCGGTAATAAGTCAGACTCGTTTCCTGTTGTGGTTGGACTCCGCCAGGGCTGCCCTTTGTCACCGATTCTGTTCATAAGTTTTATGGACAGAATTTCTAGGCGCAGCCAAGGAGCGGAGGGGGTATGGTTCGGTGACCTCAGAAACTCATCTCTGCTATTTGTGGATGACGTGGTTCTGTTGGCTTCATCGGACAATGACCTCCAGCTCTCACTGGAGCGGTTCACAGCCGAGTGTGAAGCGGTGGGTATTAGAGTCAGCACCTCTAAATCTGAGGCCATGGTTCTCAGCTGGAAAAAGGTGGAATTCTTTCTCTGGGTTGGGAACACATTATTGCCTCAAGTGGAGGAGTTCAAGTATCTTGGGGTCTTGTTCACGAGTGAGGGAAGAATGGAGCGGGAGGATGACAGATGAATCGGTGCGGCATCCGCAGTAATGTGGGCTCTGCAGCATTCCGTCGTGGTGAAGAGATAGCTGAGCCAAAAGGCGAGGTTGTCGATTTACCAGTCGATCTACGTTCCTACCCTCACCTATGGCCACGAGCTTTGGGTAGTGACCGAAAGAGCAAGCTCGCGGATACATGCGGCTGAAATTAGTTTTCTCCGCAGGGTGGCTGGACTTTCCCTTAGAGACGGGGTGAGGAGTTCAGTTATCCGGGAGAGACTCGGAGTAGAATCGCTGCTCCTCTGCACTGAGAGGAGTCAGTTGAGGTGGTTTGGGCATCTGGTCAGGATGCCCCCTGGATGCCTCCCTGGGGGGGGTGTTCTGGGCATGCCCCACTTGGAGAAGGCCACGGGGCAGACCCAGGACACGCTAGAGGGATTATACAGTTAGGTCCATAAATATTTGGACAGAAACAACTTTTTCTAATTTTGGCTCTGTACATTACCACAATGAATTTTAAATGAAACAACTCAGATGCAGTTGAAGTGAAGACTTTCAGCTTTAATTCAGTGGGGTGAACAAAACGATTACATAAATATGTGAGGCAACTAAAGCATTTTTTTAACACAATCCCTTCATTTCAGGGGCTCAAAAGTAATTAGACAATTGACTCAAAGGCTATTTCATGGGCAGGTGTGGGCAAGTCCGTCGTTATGTCATTATCAATTAAGCAGATAAAAGGCCTGGAGTTGATTTGAGGTGTGGTGCTTGCATGTGGAAGATTTTGCTGTGAACAGACAACATGCGATCAAAGGAGCTCTCCATGCAGGTGAAAGAAGCCATCCTTAAGATGCAAAAACAGAAAAACCCATCCGAGAAATTGGTACAATATTACGAGTGGCAAAACCTACAGTTTGGTACATCCTGAGAAAGAAAGCAAGCACTGGTGAACTCAGCAACACAAAAAGATCTGGACATCCACGGAAGACAACGGTGGTGGATGATTGCAGAATCATTTCCATGGTGAAGAGAAACCCCTTCACAACAGCCAACCAAGTGAACAACACTCTCCAGGGGGTAGGCATATCAATATCCAAGTCTACCATAAAGAGAAGACTGCATGAAAGTAAATACAGAGGGTGCACTGCAAGGTGTAAGCCACTCATAAGCCTCAAGAATAGAAAGGATAGAATGGACTTTGCTAAAGAACATCTAAAAAAGCCAGCAAAGTTTTGGAAAAACATTCTTTGGACAGATGAAACCAAGATCAACCTCTACCAGAATAATGGCAAGAAAAAAGTATGGAGAAGGCGTGGAACAGCTCATTAGCCAAAGCATACCACATCATCTGTAAAACACGGTGGAGGCAGTGTGATGGCTTAGGCGTGCATGGCTGCCAGTGGCACTGGGACACTAGTGTTTATTGATGTTGTGACACAGGACAGAAGCAGCCGAATGAATTCTGAGGTGTTCAGAGACATACTGTCTGCTCAAATCCAACTAAATGCAGTCGAATCGATTGGGCGGCATTTCATGATACAGATGGACAATGACCCAAAACATACAGCTAAAGCAACCCAGGAGTTTATTAAAGCAAAGAAGTGGAAAATTCTTGAATGGCCAATTCAGTCACCTGATCTTAACTCAATTGAGCATGCATTTCACAGAAAGGCCCACAAACAAACAGCAACTGAAAGCCGCTGCAGTAAAGGCCTGGCAGAGCATTAAAAAGGAGGAAGCCCAGCATCTGGTGATGTCCATGAGTTCAAGACTTCAGGCTGTCATTGCCAGCAAAGGGTTTTCAACCAAGTATTAGAAATGAACATTTTATTTCCAGTTATTTAATTTGTCCAATTACTTTTGAGCCCCTGAAATGAAGGGATTGTGTTAAAAAATGCTTTAGTTGCCTCACATTTTTATGCAATCGTTTTGTTCACCCCACTGAATCAAAGCTGAAAGTCTGCACTTCAACTGCATCTGAGTTGTTTCATTTAAAATTCATTGTGGTAATGTACAGAACCAAAATTAGAAAAAAGTTGTCTCTGTCCAAATATTTATGGACCTAACTGCATCTCCCAGCTGGCCTGGGAATACCTTGGGGTCCTCCCATAAGAGCTGGAGGAGGTGACCGGGGAGAGAAAGGTCTGGGCTTCTCCGCTTAGGCAGCTGCCCCCGCGACCCGACCTCGGATAAGTGGTGGATAATGGATGGATGGATGGATAATATAATTCTTGGTTATATAGAAACCTACAATGAAAATTGAAGACAAGTTCTGTCTAAGTGGTATAACAAGCTTGTGAAATTAACATTCTATTCCTTTACTCTTTGATGATCTAGAAATAGCATGTGTTATCAAATTTGACATTGAGGGTAAGGTTCAGCCAGTAAACATTGCAATCTAGCTCCAGCCTCACTCGGCCACATGTTCTGGGTGTTCACCATATTAACAATATTTTGGACATCTTTGCATGCCTATCAGATGGCCTTAGTGTCACAATCACTCCTAACCCATTAACAGAGGAGTTTGATGTCCTCCCAGATGGCTTCAAAGTGGAGAAGGACAAACAAACTGTAATTGCCTTTACTACATTACTAGCATGTAGACTTATCTTGCTCAACTGGAAGAATGTCACCCCACCACACTTAAGTCCGTAGGTAACTGATATTCTATACTACTTGAAATTGGAAAAAACTAATTCTAATTTAGAGGATCTCTTCAAAACTTTTTAAAATATGGCAGGATCTAATCAATAATATTTTGGAATAAGCTTCTATCTCAGAGGAATAGGATACCCTTCCTTTCTTGTCTCTTTTACGGAATAGCTTCATTTGCGGGCTCTTCTCTCTTTCTTTTGGGTGGGGGTTGAATTTTGATTTGATTTGTTAAGTTTGCCTTGACTGTATGGAATGTTATCTGTTTCTAATTAAAATCAATTAAAAAAATTGACATTGACTTTAACCATTAATACCAATAAAGGCTTAAAAGCTTGGGTTATTCGTTTTTTACCATTTGTTCGATTTTTTTCTCCTTCATAAGTTTACCTTTTCTTTAAATACTTGGAAAACAGTTTGAATTACACTAATGTATGAAAATATGGTATATGCTGTGCTAAAAGATGGTAAAGAGACATAGTAGAAAACAAAGCTAAAATCATAACTAAAGGATTAAAAAAAAAATCTTGGTAAAGCCAGTACGTTAATCAGAAATTGTAGTCAAAAGATGGAGCAAAAGATTGTTAACCAAACGAGTGTCTTTTAAGAAAACAAATGAAAAATCTCTAGTCAAGAGCTGTGATTTATCCACAGTGTCAGATGCTGAGGCTGACCTTATGAACCATTGCTTCAGTGATGTCACACACCCTGTAAATCCAGTTAGCTTCCCAGGTAACAGTAAACAAATGATGGTATCCATTCAAAAACAAATGTGGCATCAAAAATGGCACAAACATATATATATGTTATGTGGCAGATGACCAGGGACCTTGCCTCACCAGGTCACCTTGAGAAGGGAAGGACCAGGAGAGGGGCAATATCTTCCCTGGGGCGCAAGAGGGCAGCACCCCTGGATAGAATCCGGTCCACTGTAAGGGTCCGTGGCCACCACCAGGGGGCGCCTGGACAGTTCCGGTGCCTTGGCATACAGCACTTCCGCCACACCCAGAAGTGCTGCCAGAAGAGGAGCTGAACTCACATGCAGCACTTCCGTCACTCCCGTTAATTAGGAAGTACCTGGAGCACTTCTGGGTGCAGTATAAAAAAGGCTGTCTCACTTCATTCGGGGAGCAGGAGTCGGGTGGAAGAGGACGGAAATTGCGAGAGAGGAGTAGAGGTGGTAGAAGGAAAGTAAAGGAATGAGTTTGCTGGTGATTTGTGTGCGCTGAAAAGAAAATAAACGTGTGTGTTTGTGGACATCTGGCTGTCTCTCTGTCTGTTTGTGTCCAGCAATCTTTCACACTTAATAAATGCCCTTAATTTTCAAAAACATATGTGTAATTCATGATTCAAAACCCCAATGAGGAGCAGAAAGGAGGGTCATCTTTCAGAAAAAAATTATATGTTAGAAAAAAAGTGAAAAACCAAGACAGAATATTACATTATATACATAAATGTTTATCTGGAATACTCTATGCAGTTATTGTCTCCTTGGTATTAAAAAGACATAGCAGCTCTACAGGACGTCAACAGAAGAGCTAATATATTGTGGGTGCTGTAAGGAACATTTATTCTGATGACTTGTTCATTTAAGGGTATCAGACTCACTTCTTTGGCCATCACACAAGAGTTGATTTCTTGTTTTCTGAGAGTCCGGTCACAATGGTCTCCAACCAGCAATAAAGTAATCACAGGCCAGGAGAGTAGATACCTCTTGGGTATTTTTGTGCATGTATGTATTTTATTGTTGTTTTTGTTAATTCTGAATAATTGTGTGTCTTATTTTTATATTCTTTTCTGTTGATTTTGTTTATTAGTAGTTTAATTAATGTGTCTTTAAATGTCAGAATGTTTCTTGTGCTTTGTGGCCTCTCTGACATCACTCTTGCAGAGCCCTCATTCTGGATATTTAAGGCCCCAGCTGAGGAAACAGGAACAGGAGAACATTCTGGACTTTTTTATATTGTTATTTTTTTGTTGTTTTGCTGGTTTTTGTCATCTTTTTGCTCTATTTAGTGAATTCTGGTTCTGGATTATGTGTTGAGACCTTTTTATTTTGCGACTGACTTTTAGGCAACTCCTTAGCCTTTTTTTTGCTATTAGGAGCATGCCCTTGTATTTTTTTCATTTTCATTAATAAATTCTTTTTGTAACAATTTTTGTTTACCCTTTGTCCACAAGCCAAGGTTGATGGTTACCCTACTTTGTGATACATTTTTGTCACTCTTAAGTTCTTTTGAGGCTAAAATCCATCTCACAGACTCTCTGCAAAGTCTATGGCTGGGCACTGGAGCAGGGATATACCCCAATGTGGTGAGGCCTGGCAGGCCATTAAAGCTATATGTTGAGCATTTCTGGAGGCTTCACTCCAATCTTGCTGTTTGGGACCTTTTATCAAAGCAATGAAAAATAGTGAATTGTATCGTAAGGTGAAAATCTATGTGAGTAGTGAGAAAAGCGCTATATAAATGCAAAGAATTATTATTATTATTATTAGCATGTGCAGTGCAGCCAAAAATTATCTGTAAACTGTGAAAAACTGGTTCAAAATGGAAATGAAATTGAGGATATTGAAAAACAAACTAAAAACTGTCTAAAATGTTACAATTACTTGTGTGCTATGCAAAGAAACAAGAAAACATTTATTCAAAACATATTCTGGAAATGTTTCCAAATTATGTAATTTATTGCCTTCAAACAATTATTTGTACACCTGTACATTGGGGTTTTCTCAAAGTCCTGCTCAGTATTTGGTAGGTCCTCCTTTGGCAGCAATAACATCATGCAGCCTCCTGGGCATGTTTTCAACAAGGATGATGCAAATGGCTGGGTCAAGGCACTCCCATGTGCACTGGAGCATGTCTTTCAAGTTCTGTTTGTTGCTTGGTGGGTCTACTGGGTATTTCCTTTTCATCTCATCCCAGAGGTGCTCAATAGGAGTGAGATCCGGACTTTGTGGGGGTCACTCAAGTACTTTCACCTTTTTTTTTTTGGCAAGGAAGGCTTCAAAACACTTTGCTGTGTGCTTGGGGTTGTTATCTTGCTGGAAAATGTCCTCACAGGTGGCGCAGTGTTAGTGCTGCTGCTTTGCAGTAAGGAGACTGTGGAAGATTGTGGGTTTGCTTCCCGGTTTCTCCCTGTGTGGATAGCGCTTTGAGTACTGAGAAAAGCGCTATATAAATGTAATGAATTATTATTATTATTTATTATTAAAATATTGAGTCACCCAAGACATTTGGCAGCAAATGAGAATTCATGATTCCTACAATAAAATGCAAATTGCTAACACCAGAAGCTGCCATGCAACCCCAACCAACATTCTCCCACCACCATCTCATCCAAACATGTTCAATTTTTCGATTCATCAGACCATAAAATTGATTTCCAGAAGCAGATGGACTTGTCAACATTTTCTTTGGCAAATTTAAGATGTCTCAGTTTGTTCTTTTTACTCGTAAGGCTTCTTACGAGGAACCCTTCCATACGGCCCACGTTCGTTCAGCCTGTTCTTTATTGTCTTTGTGCAAACCTGAATTCCTGTAGCCTCCTTGACTTGCTTTGCAAATTGTGGAGCAGAAAACTTTTGGTTTTTCATGGCAAACTCTTTGATGTACCTGTTTGTCCTTGAACTGGTCTTTCTTTTTCTCCCTTTTCCCTCCAGATTGACAATTTCACCAGACTTCTTGAATTTCTGAATGACTTTGTGCACGATAGTGTGCCTCATATCAAGTCTTGTTACAATTTTTCCAACAAAAACATTCTGAATGTGTAATTCTATGACTCTTTCCCTCAATGCATTGGGTATTTCAGCAGTTTTAGTCATGTTGGAAAACTCAACTAACCCTACAAATTCTTGTGTGGAGAATGACCACCAAGGCTACTTGGTGGCTACTAAGGGCACCCAATTACTTGCCTATTTGGAACACCTGCTGTTATGTGTTGTATTAAATAATCTTAACTGTCACTCAGAACTCCTCCCATTCTGACATATTCATTCAACTCTATAAATGGCCAGTTGTACAAATTGTTTGAAGGCAATAAATTACATAATTTGAAAACGCTTCGTGAAAATGTTTTGAATAACAGTTTTTTCTTGTTTCTTTACATAGCACACAAGTAATTGTAACATTTTAGACCATTTTTAAAATTTGTTCTCCAATATCCTCAATTTCATTTCTATTTTTGATCATTATGTCACAGTATACAAATAAATTTTGGCTGCAATGTATATTAAAGGGCATATCAGACATATGTTTACATAGAGACAAAGGACAACAACAAAATCTAATGTTTAAAAGGAAGAATAAATAATTAAATCCACCGGTCAAAAACAAAAGATTAGTATTAATAGTAAAGAAATAATGTACAGCACACATACATACCTGTAACATACTGTAAATGTATGAAACAGTAATGGGAGCAACCTCACCTCCTTCACACAATTGTGGGAGAAGTTCAGACATCTGAGTGTGTAGATGAGTGTTGGTTTGAAGTGCTTTTTAAGATTCATGGAAAGGACACCAACCCCTTATGTTGCATACTCTTCCTTACACCCATTTCACCTCAGTTTTAAGTAACCTTTTAGTTTTACACCTTGTCTGTAAACTCAAGGAAAACCTACTTTAGCATAAGGAGGAATGGAAATTTTACCCAGTCTTATCTTTATCTTTTTAAAATGGAATAATACTAGAAATGATCATTTTATTATAGCTCTCAGAAACATCATATGCTGATTACTTTTCAGCCTCTTACCATCTCCTCTGGAAAGCTCTTTATTAATCGTTCTTAAGCCTCGATCTCCAAAGTCATCTGGCTGATTGACTAAGGCCTCCTTCACTGCATCATATCCACATAAAATGATGAACTTTGTGGAGCCCATGTGGAAGGTAAACACGCCACCATATTTCTCAGAAAGCTGAAAAAGGAAATAATAAAAATAAAAGTAAGGAAAATCAATACAAAATGATCTTAATTTTTTTTTTGAGAATTATAATTCTTCACTCATTAAAGATTTCCCAACAATGACAGAGTTTGAGTTAAATGTTACATATTATTCAATAAGAATATAGATTAATATCTGCATTGTGCCAGCATTAATCTGTCCATTTTACAAACTCCATTTCTCATGTTAGGATGATGGAGTTAATCCAGTAATCCTGAAGCGTTAAAGAGGAATCCATTCAGACTGAAGTGCTGGACGTCTGCTTTCTTCAGATGGTCAGTTGTGGAAGAAAGTCAAACAGAAAAAAACCCAGGTATGAAGAAACAGTATTTACAGTATTTCCTTCTCCTGAGAAGGGAGGGAAGACCCCTGCAGCCAGCTTTGAGGCAGGGGGCGAACAGAGACACAAAATCTTATTTTTAACCACATTGTTATCAGAATAAGGGTACACAACACATGATGAAAAGCTAACCTTTTACTGATTGATCTTTTCAGGAGAACGGCTTAATCATCCTGCGCAATTCTTCATTGTTTTGCTTGTTTCTTTCATGCATATGCTGCTCTGCATTGTACATGTTATCTAATTGGTTCAAGTCCATTTCCCCCTATATCAAACCTTTGCAGGAATGTGTACATGCAGTGCATTCCACTCTTTCTTATCTTGCGCAATACAATTTACAGAGATGTTACATTTTAACCTTACAATTTACAGAGACATTACATTTTAACCTTACTTTTTCTTAGCAGGCTATTCCACAGCACTAAAGCATGCTATCAGTCCCATTAAGGCAAAGCACAAAACATTTTCTTCCACACAGTACAAAAATAAATGCAAACATTTTTGGAGATATATTTTTTTTTTATTTACATTTTACAAAAGTACTAGTGATTGCTCAAAGTATTTCAATGAAGCTTAGAATTACAGCATGCTTCAGTGTCAGTGTGTCAGTGTACCAAACAGAAAATCTAATGAATCTAATATTGTATATCAGGGATTCTTGTATTAAAATGTGTAAAACATTTGTGTTTTAACTTTACAGAGGTAAACGGTTGTTGATGAGTACATGTTTTATTACTCTATGATGGCCAGTGTGATTCTGTACATTGTGATGGTAACATCACTTCAAGAGAGGCCCACCAAATCAATAAACTAATTAAAAGAGCTGGCTCAGGTTTGGGACACACTCTGGACCCCCTGAACATCATAGAAAAGGAGAGAATTAAAACAAAACTGAGCTCCATTATGAACAATACTGCATATTCTCTCTCTGATACACTAACACTGAGGGTGTTCAGCCAACAAATTATTCAGCAGACGCATGTCAAGAAATGCTATTGGGGCTCCTTTATACCAACAGCAATGTAGTTTCATAAGGCCTCACTGGGACTGCCCTTTCATCTTTACACAAATCAGAAGTTTTCTTCTTTTTTATAGTTCCTTTGTGTGAATTTGAGGGAGGCTGATGTTGCTGTTTTTTGTTATAATATTTCTAGAGGTACTGTAAAAAGCTAAATTTCCCCCTTGAGACAAATAAAGAATGAATCTATCTATCTATCTATCTATCTATCTATCTATCTATCTATCTATCTATCTATCTATCTATCTATCTATCTATCTATCTATCTATCTATCTATCTATCTATCTATCTATCTATCTATCTATCTATCTATCTATCTATCTAAAATTATATGTCAAGTGGAAAAGAAATGTGTATATTTTAGTGTTTGCTTATTTGTCCCACTCTTTCATCCAACTTTTCTATAAGTTACAACAGTAAAATCTACTCTTTATATTCATTCTTTGTACCTGCTTTGCCCAGCTCAAGGAAATGGGTGTTATGGAGTCACACGGGACACCTCCACACTGGGAGTGCTGGGGGATCTGGCCTCCCCCGGGTCGTTAGATGGCAACCTCCCACAGGGCTTCTTGGGAGTTGGAGTTTGGTACAGCCTTCTTGGGATCCGCAGGTGCCGCCAGGGGGTGCTGCAGCAAGAGCTGCTGAGCCCTTATGGGCAGTTCTTCTGCCATACCTGGAAGTGCTGCCGGAAATGAGTAATCAAGCACCTGGAGCACTTCTGGGTTCCTTATAAAAGGAGCCAGCAGCCACTACTCGTAAAGCCAGAGTCGGGAGGAGGAGGACGAGGCTTTACTGGAGTAGTGGAAATGAGAAGTGAAGGAGAAAAGGAAAAATATTGTGTTTGTGCGCTTTGGACTGTGTTTTGCCTGTTGAAAAATTGTGTCCGCACTTTTCTGTGTTCTGTAACCCTAACCCTAACCCTAACCCTAAATAAGACAACATGTCTTAAGGAAAATTACTTCATTGCATACCCTTTGGCTCTGTTCACAAGAGAAAAAAAATGCCCAATAACAGGAAAAGTTTGAGTTTTCATTGACAGTACAGACACCTAAACCAATTCACTATTCAGCATACACCTTCAATCATCACAATTCTAATCAAACCTAAATAAACAGCTTTTAAATAATAAAGATAATGAAAATTAAAAAGAGTGCAGGTGTCTCATAGGTTACTTTTATGAGGTTGTATATTTGATATATTACTGTGGCACAAAAATCCAAAAGGATGGCCATTCGACAAGAGAACCAAGTGGTACAATGAAAGGAAAAATTAAAACAGAGAAAGAAAAGTAAAACATGTTGTTTTGTCAAAAACTATACTTGATATTTGCAGCTTTAACATAAATAAATAAATTACCAAAATAATGATTAGAACAAACTCTACATAGCACAGTTGAGAGTAATACACCTGACCTTACAGATAGTCAGGAAATAGCAGCACAGTCTGATAACATCAGTATAGAAATGAATAACAATGCAACAGACAACAAAGACGTACCAAAAAGCGGCAAACTCAAACTAAGAATTCTCTTTGTCATGTCAGATCATGTCATGTTCTTCTTGTGGGTCTAAATATTCTCAATTGCAATAGAAAAAAATTTAAAATACTATCATATTCATCATCGCTGACCATGAAATAATCTAAAAAGATACCCACTCATATTTTTGAAATTTGTCATTTTTAACCTGCTGGTAAAGAATCAGTTATTAACAATATTATCATATGTATAATAAGCAACTTCAAAATAGAATATAATGATATTCCACATGCCTATATTTCCAATCCCCATTTTTTAAAGTTTTGTAAAAAGGAGTACTTTTGATTCCTCATATTCCACTAGGGAATCAGTTGATGTGTCATGCACAACTTCAAGTCCTTCTGATCATTTTTGATGAAGACACCTATTGGTTTACTCTTTATCATAAGGCTGTAATTTCCTACACAAATGCACTAGTATGGCCCAAAATGATATAAAAATTAAGGTTTTTTGAGCCTAGAGGAGCAAAA
Source organism: Erpetoichthys calabaricus (assembly GCF_900747795.2). Taxonomy (NCBI): domain Eukaryota; kingdom Metazoa; phylum Chordata; class Cladistia; order Polypteriformes; family Polypteridae; genus Erpetoichthys; species Erpetoichthys calabaricus. The sequence continues at coordinate 74,797,117 of NC_041407.2, forward strand.
ATATGGGGGATTCCCAAAATGCCTGATGTCTTGCATAACTCAAGACAAGTCAAACAATACATCATATGTGGGGTTTTCTCATACTGGTGAGTCAAGAGGCACAGGACAAAAAAACTGAAGTGTTTTCAAAACCTTCGTAAGTAATTCTTATGAATATGAAAAGGGTCGTAGAAAGTTTTGGAGTTTATTGTTTTTCTATTTCGATACCTGCACCTGATTTATTACTGACAAATGTGCTATTCATTATGTGTGAGTGTATGTACCTGGTGTGGCAAGTGAAGTCGTTTTGGATTCTGAGGTCTGTGGGGTCTTAATTTGCCCTTGCACAGAGAAGATGAAAGACGCGCATTAAAAGTCCCTGTTACAGTCAAAGGAGGATCAGTTTTGTGAACGAGTGTGAAGCGGCAGGGGTGAGGATCAGCACCTCCAAATCTGAGGACATGGTCCTCAGTAGGAAAAAGGTGGACCGTCCTCTCTGAGAGGGTTTTGTTCATGACTGAGGGGAAAAGGGATACTGAGATAGACAAATGGATTGGGGTAGTGAGTACAGTTATGCTCTCGATTTACCAGCTGATCTATGTCAATACCCTCATCTATGATCATGAGCTTTGGGTAATGACTGAAAGAATGGGATCATGGGTGCAAGCTACTGAAATGAGTTTCCCAGCGGGGTGGTAGGGCTCTTCCATAGAGACAGGGTGAAAAGTGCCGACATCAAGGAGAGGCTTAGATTAGAGCCACTGACCCTCCGCCTCAAAAAGGAGCCAATTGAGGTGGTTTGGGCATCTGATACTGATGCCTCTTGGATGCCTCCCTGTGGTGGTTTTATGCATGACCAGCTGGGAGGAGACTCCGGGGAAGACCCAGGGCGCACTGAAAGGATTATGTCTCTCAGTTAGCCTAGGAATGTCTTGGGATCTTACAGCATGAGTTGGCAAGTGTAACTGGAGTAAAGGACGTATGGGTTTCTCTGTCCCAAAAGCACTTGGCACAAGGCAGAAATGAGGTCTGCATGGGATTCCTGTCCCTCTTACAATACATATCCTCACACTATGACATTATACAATTTGCTATAATAAAATACTGCACAAATTCAGCTATGTCTCTCTCTATAATAAAAACAAGCAAACTTTAATGTACTGTACATTATTCTCAGTTTCACTTCTACTTTGAGAGACTCCCTGCCGACAGTGCAGCAGCACATATTCATCAATCCTTTTTCATTCCAAGGACTGTAATTATCTGGCAATCCTGCTCCCCAACTTGTTCTTACTACTCACCTTGTGAAGGGTCAGATGCGGAAACCTCATGTTGAAAATGTTGATGTTGCCCAGCAGAGGCAGAGGTGTTGGTCCAGGAGGAAAGTTGTACTCTGAGTTTTGGGATTTCTTAGAAAAGAAAAAGTATAAAGCAAGGAGAGTGAAAACACAAATCAGACACGCAGTTGAAGTGTCCGAGAGAAGCAGGCTGGAGATTGACATGGTTGCTATTTCTTTTTCCAACTACAGCTACAGAACTGGAAGAGCAATGTTTTATAGAGTGCTGAAAGCAATTCTGACATGTGAGCTATGCAAACAAGGATTATTGTCTGCATGTGAGGCAAAGGTTATAATCAATAGTTTGCTTTAACCTTATCTACCTTTTACAGAGGTAGGGACTGCATTATGCAAATAATATATTTACTGAATACTTCAATATTTTCAGGAGTTAACGTGATATACTTTTTAAAAGCTCAAAGAAATTAAATATAAAAATGCAATTAGAATGTGTCCATTATGCACATTTAAATAAAAAAAATTAAAACAAATTTAATTTAAAATGTAACAACATTGGGTGCAGTGAATAGCGCTGCTGTCTCGCAGTAAGGAGACCTGGGTTCGCTTCCCGAGTCCTCCCTGTGTGGAGTTTGCATGTTCTCCCCATGTCTGCAGGGAGAATACAGACCTGTATTCTCACAGAGAATACCCAGGAATTTTGTATGGCCTGACTGCTGACCCAGTAAGATACACAGAAGTTTCAGGTCTCCATATATGAACTAATGGTGCTCATTCTAGTTAGTAACTATTAAAAAATTAATTTTAGAAAATCTTACAATCATTCAAATATTGATATTTAATAAACTGTAATGAAAAAAATTAAAAAGACAATAGATTACAAAAAAGTGTGTTTTGTGAAAAAAAATATGTGATGTAGAAAAATGGTTTTTAGCGCCTAAAATTATAGAAAAATCACATTAAATAATCAATTTTAATCAAAATTTCAATGGATATTTAAAGCAATGCCCTTAATATGAGGGCATTAGTTAGCAGGGTCTTTATCTAGCACTTTTAAAAGTGCCCTCCAGAACCTCATCGAATTGTGGTCGAGGTGATAAAAATGCCACATTTTTCTCTTTCTGCCAGTCATTTATATTCAGGTCATTTTTGTTAAAAACTTGTTTCTTAAAAACATATAAACGTATCTGAAATTTGCTTAAGAATTGTTTTTGGAGAAGCAAACATCTTCAGAATATGGGGGCCTAGGCCAAAAAACATATTCCGACCCCCCATGCCCCCCTTACTCTCCACCTGTACTGATTGAGTTTTTACCTTGCGTTGCTTTGTTCCATTTGATGAAATGCATTTATTACTTCTCTTTTCTTTTTTGTTCCTTTTTTTATTTTGATAGAACACTCATTGTTACATGTTTACTGAAATGACTGACATGCCACACCCCCATTAAGTTGGACTTCAGTGCTTTTGCTTATGCAGGAACCTTTCCTAGCTCTTGATGCACTGAAGACATGTGAGTAATTGCCACAGTCTGTGAGAAAATTCCAAATTACCTCCTCAGTTATCTCGTGGCATGTGTTCATGTATCTGCCAACCATCCGTAAATTGTCCCTTATCTACATGTTCCTATTGGTTTGCTAGTAGAACTTTTGATTTCATTGGGCTTTTTGATGTTGACGTGGCTGGTTTGCATGACAAGGTTGGGTGTGTCATGGTTGGGCTTTGAATCCCGATCCCTGTTTATCCAGGTCAGGGATTGAACTCAAGTCACCCGATGTACCACTGGTCAGTGCAGCTGATGCTAAATTAAGCTACCAAAATAGATAGATAGATAGATAGATAGATAGATAGATAGATAGATAGATAGATAGATAGATAGATAGATAGATAGATAGATAGATAGATAGATAGATAGATAGATAGATAGATAGATAGATAGATAGATAGATAGATAGATAGATAGATAGATAGATAGATACTTTATTAATCCCAAGGGGAAATTCACATACTCCAGCAGCAGCATACTGATAAAGAACAATATTAAATTAAAGAGTGATAACAATGCAGGTATAACACTGCCCCGGGTGGAATTGAAGAGTCGCATAGTGTGGGGGAGGAGCGATCTCCTCAGTCTGTCAGTGGAGCAGGACAGTGACAGCAGTCTGTCGCTGAAGCTGCTCTTCTGTCTTGAGATGATACTGTTTAGTGGATGCAGTGGATTCTCTATGATTGACAGGAGCCTGCTCAGCGCCTGTCACTCTGCCACGAATGTCAAACTGTCCAGCTCCATGCCTACAATAGAGCCTGCCTTCCTCACCAGTTTGTCCAGGCATGAGGCGTCCCTCTTCTTTATGCTGCCTCCCCTGCACACCACCACATAGAAGAAGGCGCTCGCCACAACCGTCTGATAGAACATCTGCAGCATCTTATTGCAGATATTCAAAGACGCCATTCTTCTAAGGAAGTATAGTCAGCTCTGTTCTTTCTTACACAGAGTATCAGTATTGGTCAAAATCGACAAAATTGTCAGACCTGTGATGTAATGCTGACCTTTCACCTTTGTCAGTTGTTAAAAATTAAAGAAATAACTTGGTCAGCCAGAAATGTCATATTTTGGTCAAAATGCATTTGGAATAAAGCGATACATATTCAATATGTATAATTTGCTATTTATCCATCCATCCATTTTCCAACCCGCTGAATCCGAACACAGGGTCACGGGGGTCTGCTGGAGCCAATCCCAGCCAACACAGGGCACAAGGCAGGAACCAATCCCGGGCAGGGTGCCAACCCGCCGCAGGACACACACAAACACACCCACAAACCAAGCACACATTAGGGCCAATTTAGAATCGCCAATCCACCTAACCTGCATGTCTTTGGACTGTGGGAGGAAACCGGAGTCCCCGGAGGAAACCCACGCAGACACGGGGAGAACATGCAAACTCCACACAGGGAGGACCCGGGAAGCGAACCCAGGTCCCCAGATCTCCCAACTGCGAGGCAGCAGCGCTACCAACTGCGCCACCGTGCCGCCCTATTTGCTATTTATTTTCACTAAAAATGCTATTTATATTGACTTTTTTTTTTTGCAGACCAAATAACAAATCAACAGTGACCTCACATTTTTCAGAATATTCCAACCTGAAACTCTCATGAGCACAGTGAACTGGGAAGGTGAAACATCACACCTGAATGCAGCATTTCTGTTTTTGTTTTCTTGCAGTTTAACCCAGGCTCAGTGCAAGAACAAATTGAGTACAGGAGCACTGTATTTTCAAAGTGTGGTGGGATTACAGTGCAGATGAAGTCCATATTATTTTCAATTCAAATCTTTGAGGGAGTGCGTCCACTACGGATTATAGAAAAAGAACGCCATCCTGCCCAACATAAAGGCACAAATTTGAAGTAAATCAAAATCAATCACTTAAAATCTAAATTGCGGCTGACAGACAAAGCGCTGTAGACAAATGCAATCACCGCTTTTTCATTATTTATTGTGAGGAAACCACTCTACCAGTGTATCCTTTTCATACACCATATACTTAAACCTTCCAAATTAGAAAATATGTCATTGTTGAGGATATCATTTAATTCGATGGTTAAATCATTGCTAAGGTCCAGCTTATTAAGGAATCTTCCCAATGCTGCAGCTCTTTATTGTCCTCCAAATATTTTCAGTGTATTGCAGATATGACTATTGTTGATCAACGTCTCTAGTCTGCCTATCATGCTAAATGATTCATTTTCCTCTTTGATTGGTGGTCACTGGCTTTGTGGCTATCACCCAGATGTAATTACATTCCTGGTAGACACATTAGGGTTAAAAGCTTTCTCAAAAGAGTATAGAGGAGTTACACTTGTGTAGGAGACATAGATGAATTGGTCTTCCTTCATCATGGCACCCAGTAATGAATTTGGATCTAATGGCCTCTTTTCTGATTCTGCACCACTTTTTTATTCCTTACTCCTTTGTCTAGAACAGAAAAGATTTTTCCATTGAGGTCATGTTCATATAGGACTGCTTTCCTGTAGTAAAACAGAAGGGCATCCGCAAGGAATGCTGACGCAAATGTTCCCTCTCCCTCATCATTTGTTGAGGCTCTTTGACAAGCAATAATATAATCTGGCCTTCCTCCTTTGTAGGCCAGCCTGGCATTATTGGCCTGAACTCAAACCCGTCGTCTGTGCTTTGTCAGCAGGCTGAACACCATCAGGCCACTCTGTGATATGGTTTTCCGTACAATACATCATGTCAGCTACATGAATAAACTGGTAAATTTCTGAAAATCCCAGCACCAATCCCCCCCTAGCACAGCATTCCATTGGAGTAAATTCCAGCTTGTGCTTTGTTTAAAATATCAAAGTCTTGGTTCTGATCTCAAGGAAGGATGGTAGTTGCAGTGGTGTAGTAATTGCAAACAGCACCAGATGGAAAGGTAACATGGTGCCTTCTTTAAAAATATCTTATTTTATCCAGGAAGAATTTCAGCCATCCTTGAAAATTAAGTGCCAGGAAACCTAAAGAATTGTCTACGGGACACTCAGCAGTAGAAACTGCACTCCAGAAAAGAAGAGTTCTCTGGTGGTATTCAATGAGAATCATAGTTGACAATATTATTAGAAATTCCAGGGCCATTTACATCTTTGTACACCTTCAGTTTCTGGTTCCCCTTTGAAGGGATCAGGATTTAGAGCAAAATGTACCTGGCATCTAAACATAGCTTGGTCATTTGTGTGGATCAGTTCAAAGGCACTTTGGTGAAGCACATCTGACTGGTGAAAGCCAAGGTGATCCTGTGTTGTCGGTGATGTATAGAAATCATATCATTCTGCTGTGAACTCAAACAAAGCCATTCAGCACCACAAGCAGCAATTCCCTTAATGAAAAGTTGACTCCATTGAACTGGACAAGTAATCCACCTGAAGCTAAGTATGTTTGGAAGTCCATCTAGGAACAGCTTGGGTTGCTGCTGGAAGAGGTGTTAGTGAGGCCAGCATGAGGCACTTAATCTGTGGTCTGAATGTGGATCACAATGCTCAAGTGCAGTGATGGTGACATACTTCGGATGAGATGTAAAACTGAGTTCCATGCTATTCGTGGTCATAAAGATCCCTGGACATCCTTCATAAACAGCAAGATGTATCCTGATGTCCTCGCTAAATTGCCCACCATAGCTTAGTCATTCTGGCCCTATAATCATCTCCTGTCTCGAATTAGTTAACTGTTTCTTGTCAATTCACCACAGCTAATATGTGCTGAGTATACTGGCACAAAACTGACTGCCATCATATCATCCAAGTGGGTGCAACACATTAGAAGGTGGAGGTAGAAGTGTCTCCCCAGTCATGCTTTGAGTAATGAGAAAAGTGTTATATAAATGTAAAGAATTATTATGATTATTACCATAAATATAAATTAAATTATAAAATAAATATCCTATATTGAGAAGTGATTTTACTATGTAATAATTTACCATAGAGACACTTAAAATAATCATAAAAATGAAAATGGTGTTAAAAAAATACATATTTAAACAGGAATAGAAATGCCATTATACAAATGCAGAGAAAACACAAATCCTTGAGAACAGTAAAGTATGTATATCAAATGTGAAATCAAGTACACAAAAACACTCAAAGAAATGAACTAATAGTGATGTTTGCTCATATTATATCTTTTACTAGTTATATTAACATATTCCTCTTAGATGTCAGATTAACACAATTAATTAAATATGCTTATTTATAAAGAATGCCTGTTGCCTTTTGGTTACAAGTCACAGTTTTCCCAGTTTTCTCCCTTTTGCAGAGCAGTTCTATATATTTTTGAGACTGTTAAGAGCATTTTGAACTTTAAAGGCCAGTTCCCTCATGTCGGGCCTAGTCTCGCTGAAGCCTGCAGGCAGTGGTTAGCGGGCAAGCTGGTCAGATTTGGGCCTTTTCAGGAATGGCCAGTGAAGATCCTGGCTTGCTTTATGGGTCTTTTAGGAGACCTCAACACACTTTGTCAGATAAAGAACTCCAGTTCACAACAGAATGCACCATTCTAAACCAAAAAAAATCCCTGGCTGTAAGACAACACTAAAATAGTATTATTAAGGGATACATTTTCAAATGATAAAGGTTTCAGAATATTTTAGCTGTCTTTCTAAAGAAAATTACATTCTATGGATACCATTTGTCCTGTATAGGTTGTTCCAGTCTGATGTGAGCTAGAAATAGAAAATTAAATATTTCAAATGAGAAAAAAATGTATTAAAATGCAGAAAAAAAATTCTGGTAATTACTGTATGTGTATGTTTGTATTTCTGGAACCTGACTCTAGCGGGAAGATTAATATGTAGTCCTTACATCAAATTTTTACTAGCCTCTCATACATTTGTCAGGTGGTAGCACTACTCTTAAAAAAGTTCTTAATTCAGGTGATCAGCATTTGCTATTTTCTTACGACACATTGTTCAAGAAGGTGACATGGCAGAAAATAAAAGAGCAGTGGTGACATCTGCTGAGTGTGAACCGCATTACTGAGGCCACTCATAGGAAGAAGAAGAAGAATAGCAGCTCCATCTGCTAAGCATCAAAAACAGGACACAGAATGCATGTGCGACAAAGACAGATAATCGCCTGTCCTCACACCAAATCGATAGTTATGATTGCAAAATACCATGCCGCACACCATGATGACTGAGTGATAAAGTACTCTAGCAGTGACATTTCCTGATTGTCAAGCCAAACACAGCATGCAGACATACTCCACAATGTGGAATGCAAGGACGACAATGACAGAGAAATGCATGCTGACAAACAAGAAGATTGTCCAATATTCACAACCTCTGCCCATATGCAAACATTGCTTTGACATCCTTGCATCAATGTTTGGTTGAAGAGCACAATTTGCAAAGGTTACATTGGTGAGGTGCTAACCATGGGCCGTGAAAACAACAGAATGTGTAACCAAAATGAAAATGTTCAGCTTGACTTAACTGAACCATGTTTATTTGATGACCAGAAGTCTGCGTGTTTACTTGTCTCAAAATAATAGGCTATAAATGAGAAATGCAGCCTCAGATAGGAAGTTCCAGACAGAAAGAGAGGTTGGGAGCATGCACTGATAGCTCGTAGCCGCACCCACCACACAATGAACCACCTGGATTAGGACCCAAGTGCAGTGAATGACACCTCAGCACCACACTGGAACAGTGTGAGGTTTATTACGGCGGCTGGAATGGCAATCCTGCCACCAACCTCCAATTTTCCCTGCAGGGCTAGATGCAGATTAATGTCAATAAGAGTTAAGGGCCTTACTCAAGGGCTCAACAGAGTAGAGTCACTTCTGGCGTTTACAGGATTTGAACCGGCAATTTTCATCTTTAACACATTTAACCAAACTCTCTTCTGTCTCTGGAAATAATTCTTTACATGTATGTACGGGATAGGGGTTATCCCATAGTTTGTTTCATTGTGCGGTTCAGAGCTTCTGTAGATCTTAAATAAAAATTGTCAAACATAATTTGCCTGGCATTCGCTGGATCCCATGCATTCATTAGTCTATATCCATATTCCATATATAATTCTGAGTGGCGGATCCAAAATATCATTCAGGCAGCACTGGAAACCAACACTGGATGGTAATCCAGTCCACTGCAGAACACACCACCAGATTCACACTTGGCTAGTATAGGGCTCCCAATTATTTACATGTTTAAGATGTAAGAAGAAAACCAGAGTACCAAAATCACACCATATATAGATTTTTTTTGTCACAACAGCAACACATTTGGTAAATGCGCTGCTATAATGACACAGTTCAGTATTTTTCTTAATGGATGATTCTAGCCTTCACAATAATCATATTCAGCAGATAGGACCCCTGCTGCATTTGCTTGGACACTGAAAGAACTTAAATGCTAACTGTAATTTAAGCATCATTTCGCATGAAAACAATGATTTTAGTTCTTTTCAGAATATGAAAGAAATCTATGATGACTGTATAATGTTCTCCGAATCCTTGGGCGTGGCTCTTAATTTGTTCACTTTCGCATAGAGTGGTATCTTTTTCACTCCAGATTCACCGTTTGTCTCCATTTTTGAAACACTCAGACTGTCAATAGCTTGTGCCACATCTCCAGGTTCAGTATTTTGTGTCAGTGTTCCAAGTTCACAATCGACTGGCACAATTTTCTTTGGATTTCCAATTTTAGAATAGTGTGAGCCATTGTGCTCATCACTGATAGTGCAGTCTTCTACTTCTACTATAACTGAAAGTTCATCTTCCCCTTCCACTGCCTTTTTATGTCCATCTTCAGTTGTCAGTACTTTTTCACTGAAGTCTTCCACTTCCACTGTAATCATATGCTTGTTTTTAGCTTCCACAACCTTCTCAAAACCATCCTTTGACTGTACACTTATTTCATTGCAATCTTCCACTTCTATTGCCAATTTCTGATCATCTTCAGTTCCCATAGCATTTTTGGTGTAATTATCAAGTTTTACGTTTGTCTCCAATGCTAAGTTTATTTCTTCATACAGATTGCTACACTCTGCCACCGGAATAGGTGGTACCTGGTTGCTTAATGGCAATTCATTTTCAATTTCATTGATGGATTCATACAGGTTGGCTGTATTTTGACTGCTTCGTCTTTGAACTGATGGCCTTTTTCCATCTGGGAGCTGTGGGAGTTTCCTTTTATGTGACATTACATGGTTATCATCACCTGCAATACCACAAACAATAACAGGAAAGTAAAACAATAATCATTCATTTTAACACCTAACACTCTTAATATCTCTGCTGTTTATACTGTACATTTAAGGATAAGTTTGGTATTTTTCTAGTCAAAGTTATTTCATCTCACAAACGTGGTATATGTGTATCCAGCCAGGGGCACATGAACCATAGGTATATTTTTGTTAGAGATTGTAGATTCACTAAACCAAAAAAATATATTTATTATATAATTTAAGAAAGAACACGACAACTGTGAAGAGTTGGGGCACCCATAGGCAAACCTCATATAATTAAAAAAAATGTGAGTTATAAATGTTGTGGCAGGAGGTTGGGGGTCAGACCCAGCCGGGACACCTGGAAGGACCGGGAGGCAATCTATACGTCCCCTGGGCCATGAGGGGTCAGCCGCTCCTGGATAGTGAGGGGACCACAGAGACAGAGTGTGGAGGCTCAAACCCATTAGAGACCGTGGCTACCGCCAGGGGGTGCCCCAAGCCTCATAGAGCCTGGGAGATCTGCACTTCTGCCACACCTGGGAAGGTGGAGGAAAGACCTTCCAGGGACGCCCGGAGTGCTTCCGGGTGCTCATGCGGCACTTCCGCCACACCAGGAAGTGCCGCCAGAAGAACATCAGCAAGCACCTGGAGCACATCCAGGTGATTATAAAAGGGGCCGCCTTCCTACAGTTGGGAAGCAAGAGTCGGATGCTGGAGGAGGATGAAGCTCCAGCGAACAGAAGAAAGGCGGCCTACAAACGTTAAAAGGCCCGTGATTTGGGGTGATTGGTGTGGGAGCACTGTGTGCTGTGCGGGACTGTGTTTGGGGACTTTATTGTAAATAAAAGCGTGTGTTTTCTAGTAGAGCCAGTGTCTGTCTGATGGTGTTCAGGCTAGCTCTCACAATGTGTTAAAAGAAAAGAAAAATGTTGTCGCAGAAGCAAGTCTCAAAAGAGACCACTCAAGATGGTGGGGCTCCTGTTGATAAGGACTTCCAGCAAGAAGCACTGGGTCAGCACAGGCACACACAAGAAATGACATTAAGGGTGTGAAAGCCATCAATCTCTCAGTCCGCAAAGGAGAAAGAGATAAGGGATTAGTCAACAGTGCCCTCTTGTGCTCTGGCAGAAAATTACCATTATCTGAGCCTTTACGCTTTACCCCAATGTGCATGCATGTGACAGGAACCCCCATAGCTCAGACCCATCGGGTCAGGAATTACGAACTGCAAGGTCAAGAACCTGAGAGAGAGTATCAGTGTTGGCATGGAGATAGCTCTGATGATGAAGGACTTTAAACTGAAAAGGTTGTAGATCCAAGAACCACCTGGTAATATGTGGGTTTGACTCCTTCTGAAGAGCCATCCACTGTAATGGACCATGGTTAGTCACTATAGTGAACTCACGACCCAGGAAGTAGTATCGCAACTGGTTAATAGCACATTAGATAGCCAAGGCCTCTCTGTCCACCACCGCATACCTGGTTTCCCAATCAAGTAGTTTCCAGCTCAGGAATATGATACAGTGTTCAATAACACTGACGCCTTGGCACAGCACAGTACCAAGACCTGTGTCAAAAGCGTCAGTCTGTAAGATAAAAGGAAAAGTTAAATGAGGCATTATCGATACTGATGCCGATGTAAGGGCCTGCTTGAAGTCACGGAATGTGGCTTCTGTTTTTGCATCCCATACCACCGTGCAAGGGCTTCTTTGTTAGATCAGTCAAGGGCACAACTCTCTCAGAAAAATGAGGAACAAACCATCAGTAGTAGCTCATTAATCCTAAGAAAGCTTGGATTTACCTCTTGTTTTTCTTATGGGGCCACATTGTGGATAATCTGTATCCCTGTCCACATAGTAGCCTAAATATCTTACCTCAGTCAATCCAAAGAAACATTTCTTCGGATCAATGCATAGGCCACATTCACTTAGTGTCAGGAGTATAACATGAATCTGCTGTACGTTCTTCCCACATGTAGGATTAGATGAGCACGTCATCCAGATAGGCGGTACTATATGTATTGTGGGGCAGAAATACTCTATCCACCAGATGCTGGAAAGTCACAGAAGCCCCATGCAGTTCAAATGGGAGAATACAATTCTGCCAATGGCCACAAGGGGTACTAAATGCTGTCTTTTCCATGGTAGAAACCATTAAAGGAATTTGCCAGTACCCGCTCATCATGTCAAGTATTGAGCCTTACCCTGTCACTCCAGGATTTCATCCACACGTGACATCACATACGCACTGAACTGTGAAACTTGATTAAGCTGACGAGAGTCATTGCAAAAGCGCTACCTACCATCAGGTGTAGGGACCAGGACTATGGTGCTGGACAAGGGACTAAAATTTTCCTCAATAACACCAAGGTCTAGCATCCTCCTGATCTCAAGCTCCACTTCTGCTTTTTTTGCTTCCAGGAGATGATATGGGTGATGACCCCCAATTCCGCAATGATGTTGTGGGCAATCAGGGAAGTTCTTCCAGGTTGCTCATTCACCACTTCCAGAACAAACAAGAAAGCTGCTTTGAGCTTTTGTCATTGTTTGGCCATCAAATTGGGACTGAAATTAAGGCTGGTGTTTTGAGTGAAGTAAGAATAAGGTTGTCCAGAGTTGGGATTGGAGACCTTGTCCTTCCACGGATTCAACAGATTCATGTGGTAAACTTGTTCGGCTGGACGACAGTTTGGTTGATTCACCAAATGGTCGACCAGCACATTCCTCTCCTTAATTTCATAAGGGCCTTGCCAATGTTCCAGTAATTTAGAATGGGTAGTGGGAATTTAAACCATGACTTGGTCTCTGGGTTGAAAGACCCACAGTATAGTACCATGGTCATAATAGCAAGCCTGAGCTAATTGCACGGGCTCCATATTTTCTTTTAGAACTGGTGAAATTTTGTCAAACCTATCGTATAATTGCACAATATACTTTAAACTGTTAGTAGAGAGGACAGCCTCTTCCTCCCATACCTCTTTTAGAATGTCCAGTAGCCCACAGGGTTGATGCCTATATAGTAATTCAAATGGTGAGAAACCTGTAGAGTCTAGTGGGACCTCCCAGTAAGCAAAAGGCACAAGGACCACTGCTTTCTTGGCAAATTTAAGGGAATCGCCATTCCACTGTTCCACTATTCCACTATTGAAAGAGGCGGGAGTTTGCCTAAATTGAAAATGTAAGTCAGAGAGTGGATCCGGAGTGACTTTAGTGAGTGGATCGACATTCCATAACATCTTGCCATCAGTCTTGTAGAGACATCTGTGCGAGACAGTGTTACGTTTCCACATCATACAGTCACCACATGATCATGCTCTACTGCCAAATCAAATTGGGGTGTAACAGATGTAATACCTGGGACACTCCCAATGGTCATTCCTGTTGAAGTACAGCACGTGTCTGGTTACGTACTTCCTCCTCAGTGAGCCGAGCCCATTGCTCCCCTACTTGGAATTTCAATGCCCAGATTTCTGCCGTCAAGGTGTGTATACTGGCTATGGTGTCCTGTTGCTCCATCATCTAGCAATGTTTGGAAATTCCTGCCAACTACACCACTGTAAGAGTGGGGAAAAATTGTGTGAACTGTGAAGAGTTGAGGCACCCATAAGCAAACCCCTCATTTCTTAAAGAACATACGAGTTATAAACGCGTTAAAAGAAAAACGTCATCGCAGATGCAAGTCTCAAAACAGGTGGACACAAAAAGTGACATTGATTGTTAAATCTGTCAATCTTCCGGTTTTGCAGAGGGAGGAAGAGAGAAGGTGTTAGTCAACAGCGCCATCTTATGTTCCGGTGGGAAACCATCATCTGAGCCTTTAAGTTGCCCCCAGTGCACACTCGTGTAGCAATATAAATATTGTGAATGTGTGAGGTACGGCACTAGATCTCAATAAATGTTGGGGCACCAGCCAGTTTACCCCTTTTGATTAACAGAAAAACATTAAACAGAAATAGTGCACAATGGCACATACAAAGTAAAGCAAAGCATTGCTGCAGCAATCAAGTCTGGTTAGGAGCCCATTTTTCAAGTCAAGAAAGTTATCAATGTTTGATCAATGTCTTGAGATTACACACACATTGTAGCTTATACATGTCATTTTTGAACTAAAAAAATGGCTATTTTAAAAGATGACCAGATGTGTGCACTACATTAGCGCTTGTCTTCCTTCGCAACAACCTTTCACTCCCCGTGGCATGGTTTTCTCTCGAAAGACAAAAATCCCATTAAACTGTTTGTGGTAGGTGACGCAGTGGTAGCACTGCTGCCTTACAGTAAAGAGATCATGGGTTCGTGTGCATGGAGAGCACTTTGAGTAGTGAGAAAGGTTTAATATAAATGTAAATAATTATTATAATGTCCTTGGTATCGTGTTGATATACTTCTGTAGTTATATGAGAAATCCTCACAGGAAGGCCACACTTCTATGGCACAGCAAATCCAAAACATATCCTTACCTAAAAAAACTAGTACCAGGAATATGTAATTGTCATGATTTAGCCAGGGTTCCTCACCTAGCTTGGGTTCAAAGTCTTGTTTCATGTTGGTTTGTTTTTGTGCCTGTTATTTATGCTAATGTTGCTTTTGTTGACTACATGCATTGTTCTTTGTTTTTGATCCTATCTTTAAGCTCCCTCTGTCATGGCCCATGTATTTTATAGGTGGACCCCCAAGACTAGAGCAACCTGCCAGCCACCACCAGGAACCACCCTCTACCCTATAAATCTTCCTCAGTTCTTTGTGGTTCATTTTGAATGTGCCTGGGAGTGGTAAGTTTACTGTACTTGTGCATTTTTCAGTACTTTTGTGAATTACTGGATTTTTCACCTGTTTGCTCTGTTTTTGACTTTGCACAGCATTTTTGTATATGTTAACCTGGATTGCCTTCTATTTTAAACAGCTCCTTTTTGCCTTTTGTGCTATATGGAACTTTCTTTTGTTTCAGAACATTTTTGTGGAAATAACCCTTTTCATTTTATAAAGTTACAAGGGGGCTCTGACCCCTGCTCACTTTGCTCGCCCACCCCCAGGTTTGGTTAACCAGATATACGATTTAAACAGATTGTTATTTTCATGGGAATTGTTACATATGCATTATTTTCACTTTTAGTTTAATACGTTAGTAAAAACAATATTTAGAATTAACTTCTCTTCGAGATTGTATTGAATTTTGATTCTGCATTTGGACTTACATCGTGACAACACAATGTATAACTGCCCGTGAGTGAATATCGTTTCTTTCTCTCTAATAAATAAAACAACTTTTTCGAATGTTTGTCCATGCTCTTTCTTCTTTGCTTAGTCGTTGACATGTCATCTAGAACATATAAAATTATTGTCCTGATTAAATTTATGAGCTGAGAGCACAGGAACTGTGTCTGCCAAAAGCATTCACAGGACTGAGGTTAGATGACCGTGGTCTTGTTTGAAAATGGTTATAAGTACGCCTTGACTTGAAAGAATCTAATGGCAAAAGTCACCGTCTCGTGAGACTTCATACCGCGCCAACGTTTTTGGAATCTCTTAATTCTCACTGGCAACACGAATTAGACAATCTACAAGTCTCCAACTTAAAGTTTAAATCAAACAATATATTTGATCTCTTTTCGCTGTTCCATTATTTCACCAAGTAATAATTTCTGTTTGTTTGCGGTAATACGATGTTTACTACCCTTTTTTTGAGACTTTCGAATTTTAGTACTTTCATTATCTCTAACCTGCTCTTCATGTGTACTGCGCCAACATTTTTAAATTCTTTATGATGTTCTACTTTGTCATCTACTCTGGTGGTTAAATCTCTTGGCACAATGACTTGTCTCACAGGACATGTAAGTGTCTCATCTCCTTCTAAGATTTTTTTTTATAATAGAGAGAGATGTGTTATTCCTTGTTACTAGCCAGGTTTGATTTTTTTCCCATTTAGCGGGTATGTTAGGCACTTGCATGGTTTGTGACTCCTAGTTTGTGACAATAATAAAATGTTTATTTCCAGATCCTTTTTGTTGTCTCATACATGCATTGGAAACACAGAAGGCATGTACTCGAATATTGAAACCTTTGCCAATTCAAAGAGGATGTATTCAGTAATTCCAGCTTTTATTTTCTGGTAGCTCCATGTTCCTCATAGCTTTTATTATAAAATTCCATGATTGGCTATGTATTTAAAAAAAAGTATAGAAAATGCTTAACTTTAGAACATAATTTCATTTCACAGATACATATATAAGTAGACTATGCTTGCAAAGAAAATAACTTCAACTTGAAAAATACCAAACTTACTGTACCCTTTCAACAGATTTTCCATACAGTATAATATGTCAAATACAATTCTATTTGAAATAATCACAATATTTTATTGTATATATTGTCTTTATATACGAAACACCAGTCCTAACACAATTTACAAGTACAAATACAGAGTTCAACTGTTTACATATCTTAATTTACAATTAAAGCACAGTTATAATGGTCCTGGGTCATAATTACTGAAACATATTTAGGGAAGTGGAGTATGCAGTGTAATAAGACTAGATTCTTGTATGGGTGCCTACGAGGCTTGCTGAGTATTGTAGTCCCAGGGGAAAACCTTGCTGAGTCCCCTGTGGACTGCCAGGGGGAGCTGTGGGATTTGGGAACCCCTACTCCATATGGCTCCAACCTCACCTGGAAGTGCTTCAGAGCTGCAGTGTTGTATCACTGGAAGTACTCTTGGAAGGAAGATAAAAGGAGCTGCCTGCCATAGATGGATGAGCCAGAGTTGGGTGGAAGGTGAATGAAGCATGCGAGGAGTAGTGGAGGAAGTAGTGACCGGTGTGAAAGGGAAAAAAAGAGTTGTGCTTATGCTTGCAGTTGTGCTTTATTGCATGTATTTATGGTTATGGTTGTTGGAAACACTTAAAAAGAGAGTTTTCACACAATTATAGACTCTTTGTCTTTTAACTTGTGTCCAGAGCCTGCTTCTGTTTGGTATGTAGGGAGCTGGAGTGCCCCCTGGTGTCCACAAAGCTTTCTGAACGAATACTTTGCTAAAATGTTTTAAGACTGAACTCAGGAAGCACTTCTTCATTCAAAGAGTTGTGGGAATCTGAAAAGAACTACTGGGTCATGGAGCTGGAGCAGAAACTTTGAGAACCTTTAAGAAGTGTCTGAATGAGACATTCTGACATCTTAGCTTTTAGCTGAACAAATGAGCTTGATGGACTGATTGGGTTTCTTTTGTTTGTCAAATTTCTTTTGTTCTTATGTTGCCTGTCTGGATTTAAGTTAATAATCTTCAGTAAATAAATCTGAGTTAGAGGACTAATGAACAAGTACTGTACTGTATTTATATTCTTTTAAACCATTTTAACATTAATGTTTATGGCTAACAAGTCATTAAAAGGATGAAGATAAAAAGCATTGCCAGGCCGTTTTTACAGATGACATAAGTAATGAAATCACAAATTTGGGAATATTGAAAGTAATCTGAAAGTTGCTAGTTTGGAAAGGTCACACAATCTAATTAACTTACTGCTTAAGAAAATATAATGTACTGTAGAGAAAAATAAAGGTGGCTGCATACCCCCTTCAAATCTTGTGGTGTTATCTAAAATGCTTTTTGAGGATGTTGAATTGTCTGCTGGTGTATTGTCCACATCTCTTCGCTGTTTCTGAAATGGAAAATATAGTTGGCAAAAAAGCAAAGATAGTAAAATGTGCAGAATGAAAACAACTGCTTTCTTAAGACAGATTAAAAACTGATACACTTAATCAATCTGTCATTTAATCTTTGTTATTTGGTGACTTTCGCCACAAACACCCTCACAAGGCACATGCAATAAAATTTTGTGAATTACCTGATTTTAGCTAGCATTTCCATAAAATCCTTTTATTTTATATTTTTTTTATTGTTGTTAGGAGAATTTTTTTTTTATAATCAGAACATAAAAAATTCATATACACATTAAAAATGTGCATTTATTTTGTCACAGTTCGCAAGTGGGATGCACAGGAAAGTCCTCTGAAAATCTATCTGAAAACTGAAGATGCCTCAGAGTCTGTCCTGTTCTGTTTTAGGAGGAGATCAAGCGTGAATAACATGGGGACACACCAGAAAAGGGAGATTGGATACTCAGGAGTGCTAGCCTAACTCAAAAGGGTTAGAGAGGAGACATGAGGATCACCCCCTCCAACTACATGGACCTGAAAGAGTATAAAAGAAATCTCCACCACAGAGATGGCAGCTCATCATGCTTTGACAAAGCAGAATAGACTCTGCCTGAGAGATTGCTCAAGGCACCCAGCAGAGAAAATCACTAGCCACTCGAGGACTCACCTGAAAGTTAATCCCCATTCTGGTAAAAGGAGACTGGAATTAAAAACACAAGCCAGTTTGGATTTTTGTGATTGTTACTTGGTTTTCTAAATAACCCCATGCATTGACAAGATATTAGCAGCATACTGCATTTAAACAATAAGATTATTTAATATGACTGCCGTTCTCACACGCCATCTCTCAAATTTATTGAAAAGGTATAATCAAAGAGTATAAATCATTAAAAAATACAATAGAAGATATTGAGTTTCCACATCATCCCCATGTTTACATGGATATTCCTTCAGGTATTTTGGTTTTCCTCTCATATCCTTTTGCAGCTTAAGTTAACTGGTAACATCACAAAAGGAGTCAGCATGTGTGCACTGTCTGCATGGGCCAGCAGGAATTTGATAAAAAAAAATTAATCACAGCTATTTCCTTATTCATTACCCCCACCCCTAACTATTCAATCCAATAGATGAATTTATGTGTGCTTGATTAACCAAGGATGATCCTCTCTAACCCACTCTTTGATATAGTATCATCGCAATCAAAACCAGGAACGGTCAAAACCAGGAAAGCAAGAATCAAGTAAGCAAAGCCCAGAATATGAAACAATAGTCATATTCATATTTCAAAACAGAGGCAGTCAGTGATTTTCTAACCCACATAGTCCTGAACAGGGTCCAACCACACGCCAAGGCCAATTTAGAATTGCCAATACACCTAACCTGCACGCCTGTGGGAGGAACTCAGAGCACCAGGAGAAAATCCATGCAGACACAGGGAGGACCCGGTCTCCTTACTGGGTGGCAACAGTGCAACTACTGTGCCACTGTGCTGCCCTAAAACAGGGTCACAAACAGAGCCAAAACAGTGACTAAGAACAAAATCTTGGGGCACCCATAAAAGAATTAATTTAATATAATTACAATGCTTAGATCAGTTAAAGTGAAATTTCTAACCAGCTTAACTATGGAAAGAAAATGACACATCATATAAAAATTGATCAAAGTATGTAGGATAATGGTTATAATTGGATACATTTTCAAATTGTAAGTTATTTTTTATGGAATTATTTAAAGAATTTTAGTCACACGTCACCAACAAAATCTTTGTACAAGAAAAAAAAAGTTTTACTTCTTAGTGCATTTTTGAATAAAATCATGTCACTTATGAACCTTTTTATATATATTTTTAGCCAACCTAATGCCACACAGTCCTCGGTACTTTACAAAAACCTTGACTCAGTAGGAAGGTGATTTGACAGAAATTACATTAGTGACAGTGGAATGGAACGTACGATCTTAAAGTGAAACGTAACATTAATTCATGTTCATTTCTCATTTCAGAAAATCCTAACCATGGTGAAACCTTACACATGTGAAGTACTGGAAATGTCCAACATACTAACTAACCACTTGACCAATGCTGCTAAACTGTCATATTGAAGTAATTTGACAAAACTTCAATATCAATTAATGAAAATGATTTTTTTTTAATTAATTTGTCTACATTGGTCTTGAACTTTTGACCGTTTGATCGAAAGTCCAACACACTAACCACTTCATCAACACCACTAATTTTTCATACATATGTGTGTTGGCTAAAAGCACTACATATATGTAATTACTAAAAGTATAATATAAGGAAAAGAGAAATTTAAATTTGACAAAATTAATGTACACATTCCGAGTCAAAACTGATGAAAAATTGCATTGTCACTGGAGATTAGCATGAATGCAAACTTTAAAGGAAATCAGTTTGGTAAAAGTGGGTAAAAAATTGATTGCAAAATTTAACCCAGATTCAAATCATGTAATAATAATAAATATAAAGAATAATGTACATAATCAACAAAAATAGAAGAAAAAAAAATGAACAAAGGAGTCACTAAATATGAAGTTGGACACCATCCAGGAATGAACCTGGCTGAGAAATGGCTCCCTTAACACAGTAGATGACTACAGCTAAGAAATGCTAAAAAGTATAGAATATATAGAGAACTGAAGCCACTTAGTGAGAAGGTCCTCACTGCGGG
Organism: Erpetoichthys calabaricus; assembly: GCF_900747795.2. Classification (NCBI taxonomy): domain Eukaryota; kingdom Metazoa; phylum Chordata; class Cladistia; order Polypteriformes; family Polypteridae; genus Erpetoichthys; species Erpetoichthys calabaricus. The sequence goes on from NC_041407.2 coordinate 74,817,451, forward strand.
TCTTGGAATGGGGCAGGGACAGAGATTGGTGGGGGGATGGAGCACGGGGGGAGTGGATAAAACACAATCAGTCCAATGTCTTTACATTAGTTGCAGTGAAGTATGTGGTTTCTTAACTTTAGGGCCACAGCCACCACATTAATTCACAATAATATGGAATTGTGTCTTAAAAACATAATGCATTACAGTCCAAACCTTCACATACAGAAAACTGTGAATTAAAACACCATAACTTATGTGAAATAAAGTAACATGAGATAGACGTTACCTTGGTTCAAAGCCCACAGACTATAACAAGTTAACAGTTCACATACATTTCAATGGAAGACAGCAGAAAGAAACTCATCATAAATATGACTCTAAAAATTATTTAATAACTTAATTGAAACCTGAGCAACTGCTCTTTTCATATGGGTATTTTGGAGCTTATACAGCATTTTATAAACTGATTATTTTAAGAGGAAAATGAAGAAATGCTTTGGCAGATTAAATAAAGCTTCTCACAGACATAAGAGGGATGGCAAATGACCGCTAACTGCAACCTGCTCACCTCTAACCATGCAAAATGAGGATAACATTACACGGGCGAGTATGAAATCCTAACCCCGACCTTGTCTGTCCTTGTTGTGCTGAGCTTCGTTCTTGTCCCCTAAGCTCTGTCTCCAACCCGTCCTTCGTGCCGCAGAGAAGACTACGTGAGTTTAATGGCAGGTTAGGTGCTTGTCTCTTAAAACTAATCAGTCAGGGGTTTCAGCTTCAATAAGTTCAGAAGTCACTAGTGAATTGAATTTTGAGTACAACTCTTTACCCAACCCATTGATCTGGCATCTTGTAATCAGGAGGGAGTGAATACATTTGTGGCTGGGTGTTAGAGAAGCTAGACTATTACTGGAAAACAACAGTGTGGAGGTCAGAATTTTGTGGTAGCACAACAATTTCCCAATCCAACAATGCTTCTACAAACATGCCCACACAAGACCATTAGGTGTTTCTGGTATGACGGTATGGTGTTTTTTCAAGTGTTTCTCTCATTGAATTTATTTTAGTTTCATTTTTAGCAAAGTCTGGTGTAAGAAGTGTAGATTAATTTTGTGTCTGTTTCAGTTCTGATTATCAGTTGGAAGGCCTTCTGTGTGGAGTATGCATATTGTTTGAGTGTTTGCTTGTATACTTTTCTTTTCAGACTCAAATATGTTTTAATGTTGCTTATAAATGTGAACTGGTCCATCCCAAATGAAGAATGATGCAGAATGGATGGGTTTGCTATGTGATGGACTGGTGATACCATCTAGGGTTGGTTTTACTGATGCATTAGCTTTAGAGTAGGCTCCAGTTCCCTGCAGTGAGCAAAAGGCCATTCTAAAAATGAGTAGAAAGATTATGCATACAGGACATCTCCTTCGTGTTCCTAATGTTAGATGTATTTGTCTTTGTAGTCTATAATAGAAGGAACTGTTTATTTTTATGTCTCCAATATAGCTATTTTTATATAGATTGTGGTTCCAAATGTCCAGAATTATTGTACAGTGGATAAGACCACATTTTCTAAGCTCAGTATGTCTGAGTAAAGCTTTTATGCTGCAATTTTTCTGTGGCTTCTACAATGTGATCCTTCATTTTAAAGATGTAATGGTGAGGTTAATAAGCCATTCTTAATCCATCCAGTATGTGAATGTGAATGTGGATGTTTATGTAAATGTTCTCTGTGATGGAGTTCCAGGTTTCATTCCTGCCTAGCATCCATTGCTGTAGGAATAGGCTCTGGCTTCTCACAACACTGCAAGCGTGAAACTGGTTGTCCACAAGTAGATGGACAGACAAATGCATCCTAATTTTGCTATATGATCACATCCTTAAATGGATAAAGAAAAACAGAACAGATAACAGACTTCTTTTAAGATGCTACTGCAAAATACAGATAAAAAAGGAGGCTTGCTCCTCCAATTGAAACTAGGAGTCTAGAGGTTTTAAGAGAGGGGTGAAAATAAGAGTGTTGTGTCCTAAATTTTAATTAAAACGTGGTCACTATTTGATGTTCCTAATTAAAAAAATGGAAAATAAACTTTACTCACGAAACTCACTGGTAAAACACCATTAGAATCTGCAAACAATCGTTTTTTCCTGAAAGAGACAAAACATCAGCTATTACATACTGTACATGCTGTGATTAATGTCTTAAGGTACCTGCACCAATTCTGAACGCACATTGTTTTTACCTTGTGAATATTATTATACATTTATGCTACTTGAATCAATACTCCTTTTTAGTAAAAGGACAAGTCAAAAAGTAAAGGCAATTTGAAAATTATACAGTAACCACAAAAGATAGAAGCTGACACAATACAACATGTTTGTGATGGCTTATGAGTAGTTGGAAGACTCACTGTGCAGTGCTCTGTTGTTAATCTAATTGAAGCCAAGGTCAGATGAACATGGATGCTATGCTGCGTGATCGCACCATTGTTGAATAATATGCAGGAGTGAGATTTCTTTGGGCAGAGGGAATGAAAGCTGCTGAAATTCACCAAAGGATATTGGTTCAGTATGGAAATAAAACAGCATGATTCATCAAAAGGTTTATGAATGGGTAGGAAGGTTTAAAGCAGGAAGAACAGCTGTAACTGACAGAGCTCGATCTGGTTGACCATCAACCTCATACAAGCCCACACTGATGTGGTGAAAGTTGTCATCAGTGAAGTTCGATGGATTACATTTCCCACTGTTCTTGCACATTTGGATATCAGCTATGGATCTGCACATAGTGCATGGTCACTTGGGGTACCATAAAGTTTGTGCAAGATGGGGACATAGACATCTTACTGATCTGCATATGCCAACAGCTTTTGGTAAATTTCAGCAGGTTTCACTCTCTCTTCTCAAAGAAATCTCACTATCTCAATATATTGTTCAACAATGGTGCAATCCTGCAGGGAATTTTTGTGCTTAGTGCTGACTATGCCTCCCCTGGACCACGAGAGGGCAGCCGCCCTAGTTTGTATGGGGGCCACAGGAATTGAGCATGGAAGCTCAACCCTATAGGGGCAAGCAAACACAAAAGTATACACATTTCTTTTCCACTTGACATAGATAGATAGATAGATAGATAGATAGATAGATAGATAGATAGATAGATAGATAGATAGATAGATAGATAGATAGATAGATAGATAGATAGATAGATAGATAGATAGATAGATAGATAGATAGATAGATAGATAGATAGATAGATAGATAGAAACTTTATTTGTCCCCAGGGGGAAATTTATTTAAGCTAATATGCTAAATATGCTTAACATTTTACTTAAAATGTTAAGGTATATTTCCTTAAAGAAGTCTAGTTTTTAAATACTGATGTGTAACAAGATAATCTATATTCTGTTGCTGATTATCATATAACTTATACCCTCTGTCAGTAAGAGAAGATATAATGTCATCCCAAAGAAAGGCCTAATTAACTTAGTGCAATTAGGACTCAGTTTTGAAGCTAAGTCACATGGTGGATGTGCAATAACAATGGTCCCTAATGGCATTCCCTACTCTCTTGAAAATGTGTCCAAAGTCTGGGTAGAATATGAAAAGTAAATAATGTCTATTTATTAGACACTTGAACAAAACCTACATTACTCACCCCTTTTCACACCAACTGCAAAGCAGAAGCAGGCTGAGTGCCACAAGGACTAAAATGCCCAAGACAATTGATATTCCATCTATTCGAAGTGCAGCATAAAGAGGCAAATTGTGATGAGGCGTTTCTAACAGCATTTTTTAACTGTTACCCTTATTGTCAGTTGGATCTGTAAAACAGCAGTTTTAAATTGCAGTTCAAAAAAAATTTAAAGTAAAGAAACAGTTAAAGAGCATTTTTACATATTAAAGTTATAGTCTAAAATATGGAAACACTCCAGTAGTAATTGAAAGAGAAAAAATTTACAGAAAGTAGGTGGTTACCTTAGTGGTCCCATCTACAGAAAGGAGAAGCTTTCCCTAATGGCTCCCTAGTAACAGTAAGTGACAGAAGGGCTTGGCTTCAAGTGTAATTATGACTGGATTGGCCAAGTTATTGATATTTTAACATAAAAACAGTCACAGACGTCATCCCCACGAGTTCTATTTATAACTCTACATATTCAGGGTTGACATGGATGAAACCAGCTCACTTAATGTCCTCGGAAAGAAAGCATGAGATACAGTACTTATTGTATGCAAAGTGATACAGTACACATTTTTAGCTTTCTCTGACAAACAGAATTTTATCTTTAGTTTATGGAGTGATTTTGTTAATTGGAGTAAACACTTGCTGAAATAAAACATTAAAAAACATCTTTGATTTTAGAATTCAAACCATAGTGGTCTTCGTCATATTCATAGGTATGCACACTTCTCAGCTCTAGTTGACTCGGCCTCGACTCACGTGCTGGCATCTCCATAGCACCTGAGTATTCCTAGCAGCCCATTTTAATTGTGCTCTGTGCTATCTTCACCAGCTCACCTTCCCATCCTATACCGATAAGAGGTATTCAAAGCAGCTGTCACTGGCACTTGATGGCCAGACTCACCTTATGTCTTTCCCATTGTATTCCCAGTGGAACTTAACACATCCCACTTCCCGACCTCCTCGACATATTCCCAGCAGGCACTTGCAGCTCCACTCATACTTGCTCTCCATCTCTCATAATTTAATGTCCTTTAAAAACTCCCTAGCTCATTTGAAAGAATCTTCTTCTCTTTCCTTATTTCTTTCTGATCGAGATTGTGCTTCACTCTGATTACACCTGTCTTACTTCTTTTCCTCATCCTATCTTTTCACCACCAATCTTTTTTACCATCCAATTTGCTCCACTGCACCTGCCTTTGTGCTTAAAAGTGTCATTACAGTATGTTGTTTAACAATCACACTCACCTCTCCCCTAGTGATTATTCAGTTTAAACAGGACCACTAGGGGCATAGAGCTTCCAGAATGATGAGCACGTCTTAAACAACTAAAAGTAAGCTATACAAAAATCACATCACTTGCCACACTGCTATTTTGGACTTAGCTAATGTAGGGCTGCTAGACAAATTGCTCTGCAGGACAACAATCCTGCAGCTGTCACAATCTGTGATGTTACTCATTGGAGCATATAAAGGTCAGGGGTTACACATTTTCTAATTATCTGAGATTGGATGGGGGTCTAAAAACTTGGAGTGTGCCTGTACTTCATATAGTCTTTTTGGTTTCAGAATTTGTGTAACATTATTTTGTCTACATCTTTATTTAGTGATTTGGCTGTGATAAAAAAGATTCAGTGTTTTGACCTTTGCTGATTTTGTGACTTTTATTTCTCAATCTCCCTTTAAAAAATATGTGTGCCTTTTTCATCTTAAGACATTACAGGTGCTAGATATTTTGGTTCTTCTAGTTTTGACCTTTGCTCATTATTGAATAAGATTCCTCTGTTTTGCCCCTCAGTATTTTGACATCACTCTTTATAATAGTCTTGGCTGTGCTCCTTTCAATCTTCTGAAACACTTAAAACATTTCTCTGCCTCTTTTCCTTATGAGTCACATTATACCCATGAAAAGAGCACAAGAGAAAATAACACTAACATGACAGTAAAACAAGAAAATCATTGAAATTCAACACAAAGAAGTATAATAAAAATGATGCACAAAATGTTTAAACCTAAGTCTAGAATAGTTCAAATGAATTATAACTCCATTAAAGTTGAACAGGAACTATGTTCAGCACATTCTGCCTTTCGTTTGGGGTCTCTCTGTCACAGGTGAAAAACTGGCAACTCCTTACCATGTTTAATGTCACTAACATTACTTAACTATTGAGTTATTGATTTTAGAACTCTTCTAACTGGGTAGTTCTAAACATGCCCTCAGTTCTTGGTATTGTAGCTTTTCACTTTAATCAAGACGATCCAATAAAAATTATACACCTTTGTTTAGGCCAGCTACCAAAATAATGTGACAAACTAGCTGGGATGATTCACAGAAGGACTGACATATATTTCGGCTCCCTAGTGTGTATTTTCCCTAGGCAAAAACAGGCAGTGGCACAAACTGAGAACTTGACACACTGTAGTTTGAGAAAGTTAACAGTAATCAGTAATAAATAATGAATAAACGATTGACTTTACTTAAGACTGCAACATGTCTGTCCTCTTTTATGAACTATCTTTTAGAATGACAATGACCCTAAGCTACAGAGTATGCCCTCAGTTGTTCTGACCATACTCCATTTTTATATTACTTTGTACTCTACTTCGCAGAGTTAGCATACGTCTGGGTTTCTCTGGAAATGTCCTCTTCTTAGCTGCCTATCCGGGCATCCAGGTGGTTTTTACAAAGCTGGAAGTTTTTCACACTATGATGTTTACGTTTTTTCAAGTCACATCCTTTTCTATTCTTTTTTTTTAAATATTGTACATTTCTTAACAAACATCAGATGAACTAAAACAAGAATACTGTAGATCAGTGATTCTCAAACATTGCAATTAATCAACCACCTTCCTGCTCTTACACAGAGGGAAATTCCAAGTGGGAGCATCAGTAGCACATCATGCTCCTGAAGCAAAGGCAGATGTGCTGGCTCGGACATGTCGGTAGTATGGGTGTAGGCCGAAATTCCCAGAGACCTATTGTATGAAGAACTGGTAAATGGGAAAAGGCCTGCAGACAGACCACTGTTGTGATTCAAAGATGTCTGCAAGAGAGACATGAAGGCCTTAGACATAGACACAGACACATGGGAAACAACAGCCTCTGAACAGCAATCCTGGAAGCAGGCGGTGCAAAAGGCTTCTCCCATTTCAAAGAATCACTCGCTTGACAGACAGAGATGAAATGTCTAAGAAGAAAGATTAAACTCGGAACAGAAAAACCAACATCAGACTTTGTCTGCACTGAATGCAGTAGAGACTGTCATTCCCGCAAAGACCTGGTAAATCACAACAGATGTTGCTTTAGAAGCTGAACACAATGCTCAACTCCATGGTCTCCCGAGACTGACGGATGCCTACTTGAAGGGTTAACATACATCCAGGTTTCCCTGAAAATGTCCTCTTTTTACCTGCCTACCTGGGAGTCCAGGTGGTTTTTACAAAGCTGGCAGTTTGTCTTGGATTTTTACACTACCACCCATCATTCCCATTCAGGTTTATTTTTTTCAATTTACATCCTTTTTTTTTAAACTATCGAACAATTCTTAAGAAACATCAGATTAAACACATGACTCCTATGCCATAGATCAGTGATTCTTAAACACTGCGCTTCAAACATTATGGAAGCAATTACTGAACCAACACCACAATTAGGACACCCCCCAATTTATACACAGAGCACCACAAACAAGAAATCTTTGAGAACTACTGCCACAGATGCTAATAACCTGCACAACAATGTGTCAAAGCGCACTTATATCATTTGTGTTGTGAAGCACACTGCTGCATTTTAGTTATTTTTCAAGGCATTGTGTGAACTTCTGTCACCAGAAGTCTGATTCTGTCATGCTGCTCGCACATCAACATTATACTGTAGTGCTGTATATGAAGCAAAAGTCAACTGAAAACACCAACTATTTACATATTGCTGTAACTAAATATTTGTCAGTAATGATAGTAGTGCTTACGGCCACACCAGTGTGAATGCACCCGATCTCGTCTGATCTCGGAAGCTAAACACACTCGGGTTCGGCCAGTACTTGGAGGGGCAGCACGGTGGCACAGTGGGTAGTGCTACTGCCTCGCAGTAAGAAGACCTGGGTTCACTTCCCGGGTCCTCCCTGCATGGAGTTTGCATGTTCTCCCTGTGTCTGCGTGGGTTTCCTCCGAGTACTCCGGTTTCCTCCCACAGTCCAAAGACATGCAGGTTAGGTGCATTGGCGATCCTAAATTGTCCCTAGTGCGTGCTTGGTGTGTGGGTGTGTGTGTGCGTGCCCTGCCTTGTGCCCTGTGTTGGCTGGGATTGGCTCTAGCAGACCCCCGTGACCCTGTAGTTAGGATATAGCGGGATGGATGATAGTAGTTCTCTTTTTTGGCTCAGGAGATTCGGTAACTCTGCTCTTTTGATTGTTTGAATTTGTTTTATTTCATTGTTTTACTACTTTTTGTTTAATTTGCACAACGTTATTTATTCATGGCTTGTTTTTGCTGTCTTAATAATGTTCAAATTTGCATCAGTTCAATGTGCCATTTGAGTTTATAATTGGGTTTATCGTGCTTGCTTATTTTTAGTTTTGTGACAGCGACCTGCTGCCATCTGTCTGGTGAGGTCCTTCTTTCATTTCTACAGCCATCTTTTCTGAGACTTAAGTGAACTTTTTTTGGTCATATAACCCAAACTTTGTGATGTGCAACATCATCACTGACAGCATATATAAAAATGCCACCACAGCCTCTGGATATCCTACTTTAGGGATTTTCAAAACAAATCTTTGCTGAGTGTCCTTGGGTCTTATTCTTGGTTAGTTTGATTGCTGAATTATGCTCAGAGTTTTAACTTTAAGTCTTCCTTTGCTCCAAAAACCTACTTAGTTTTATGTTCTTGTTGGTTTTGCTGGTTTTGAGCTCTTCTTATCCTTTACCTGAACCTGTTTCTCTCTCTGTCTAGCCTTTTTAATCTCCTGATCACAAAATACACAATAATATTGACACAGAATCTATCTCTTCCTGACAGTTGCTCAGCTCCATTTTATTTTCCGTGGGCACTATTATTTAATGATCACTTGCTTTTGGTTGTTTGCTCTTTTATTAAGTTGCCATCCTCTACTCTTTCAATGTAATAATGCCTGCTATGATTAGATCTCTGCCACTATAAAAGAAAAACAAACACAATTTTAATCATGACCTTGCTTGGAATTGATCAAAATGGAAATTCTGAGCCATTGCTAAAATTTTGAATATTTCATCATGTTTGTATAATTACTTCACATTAAATAATTTTCTATTTTTGTCCTCTAGATGGTTAGGGGAAAACCTCTGTGATCAGACTTGGGGAGAACATGTGAGGTCCACATAAATGATACACTCAAGACAGTTTTCTGAAGTTGCGAGGCAGCACTGCACCACCACACCACCTCAATGTCCATTAAGCTTTCTAAATTTTAACCCATCAAAACTGGGTGAGTCACCAATAATAATATGATTTGAATAAGAGAGAGTTGCTTCAAGGCTCTGTAAAGCTGTAACTTTATCAGGTAGGAACTCCGTTCAGGGGTCCTGCTCTTCCCAGAACTGATGACCCCTGCCAGAAGCACCTTGGCTTTATAGTCACTGGACGGGAAGTGGTGGAATCAGTTGCCCTCATTGGGTGGTTCCTCCGGGTTCGGGGTGAAAAAAGAGATAATACCATCAGTGACAGTGCCCCCACGTTACTCAGAGTGGCAGAGGGTATGGAAGGTGACCCTCAGATATGCATGCATGACAAAAAAATGAATAAAACGAGTTTTGGAACTTCCATCAGGAAAATGACCTACTCAAAGATTGAATCTTAGATTAGTTGAGAATATTGTGGACTGTCAGGGCACACTTGAACTGTCCTCGAGCGCCAAACATCAACACAGGATCTTAAAGTAACAAATAAAGTAACATTATTAAATGAAGGTACCAGATACACAGGTATAAACACAAAGTATGACAAAAGTGAAAAATAACAGACATCTCTACCCTCATTGTCTAGCCAAACATTAATATACTCTGGCTATTCTGTTGGGTGTGCTCTCCCTGCTCACTTTACAACACCCTGACTTTTCGTTCTCCCTCTGGCTATTTAACTCCTCGTTACCAGCTGCGTCCTTTCTCTAGAACAACTCGACCAAGGGAAAGAAGGTCATATTAAACTGTATCTCAATATAAGCACTTCCAGGGTCCTGGATTACATAATCAGTCCCTGGTGTTGCATTGACAGAACTCCCATGCTTGTAATCTACTATATAATAAAACAGTGTGTGTTTTGCTAGTCCCTCAGAGCAATCTGATTGGTCAGTTTGGCCTTGGTGATTCAATCAAAAGAGGAACTGTGAGTAGGAAGCACACAAGGTGGAGAAAAGGCATGGAAGGCACACTGAGAAAGTCACCTTCAAGAATGGGCTATATACTATAAAACTAGACAGGAGGTTAGAAAGGGGCTTTGAAAATAATGACAGAGTGTAAGAAGCAGGCTTTAAGGGGAATGAAGTTGAGAGATGTAGTACCGGAGCCACATTATTCAGACACAAGTGGATATTGAAGAAAGAACCAGAAGGTAAATATATACACCTTGAGCTTCAGTAAAATTTTAATTTCCTCTTGGGGACAAATAAAGTACAGGTTAGCCCTTATGATTCGTGGGTTTACAATTCATGGATCTGCCTATTAGTGGGATTATCATCAATAATCCATCCATCCATCCATTTTCTAACCCGCTGAATCCGAACACAGGGTTATGGGGGTCTGCTGGAGCCAATCCCAGCCAACACAGGGTGCAAGTTAGGAACCAATCCCGGGCAGGGCGCCAACCCACCACAGGACACACACACACACCAAGCACACACTTGGGCCAATTTACAATCACCAATGCACCTAACCTGCATGTCTTTGGACTGTGGGAGGAAACCGGAGTACCCCGAGGAAACCCACGCAGACACGGAGAGAACATGCAAACTCCACGCAGGGAGGACCGGGAAGCGAACCCAGGTCTCCTTACTGCGAGGCAGCAGCGCTACCACTGCGCCACCATACCGCCCTCATCAATAATTAATATGTAAATTATTTTGCGAGTTTTGCAGCCTGATGTAGAAAAACCCTGCCAACACTGTAGCAGCGCTACTTAAATGGACTGCAAATCCCGCTACTACCCTGGTAGCACTGTGCCATTTGACAAATTTATTATAAGAAGTAAAATTTTGTAAAATGTTAGAGTTTATTAGAGAACTGCTGAACTACACATTTCGTCGGAGGTCTTAGCAGCCAACCTCACACACATGATTTGCTTGCACAGTGATCATTCTGTCTTGCGTTTTCCCAACTTTTTTAGTGTAATAAGCTTAGAACATAAATTTATGGGCCTAAAACCTTAGATCATAATCTAATATCTTCAAATGAGTGTCTACTTAGAATTCCAAGAGCTAAACTTAAAAGAAGTAGTGAGGCAGCCTTCTGCTATTATGCACCTAAAATCTGGAATAGCTTGCCAATAGGAATTCGCCAGGCTAATAATGTGGAGCACTTTAAAAAAACTGCTGAAAACACATTACTTTAACATGGCTTTCTCATAGCTTCATCTTAGTTAAATCCTGATACTCTGTATATTCAATTAACAATCATTATTATTCATGGTGGCTCCAAAATCCGTACTAACCCCTACTCTCTCTTCTGTTCTTTCTCCAGTTTTCTGTAGTGGTGACCTGTGCCACCACCACCTAATCAAAGCACCGTGATGGCCTACATTGATGGTTTAAAGGACAGAAGTCATAAAATTCTTCCATGTGAACCCTGAATACAATGAGGACTGATTGATGTAATTTATGTTAGGTAAAATGCCTAGAGGGGGCTGGGTGGTCTCATGGCCTGGCACCCCTGCAGATTTTATTTTTTTCTCCAGCCGTCTGGAGTTTCTTTTTGGTTTTTTCTGTCCTCCCTGGCCATCAAACTTTACTTTTATTCTATGTTAATTAGTGTTCCTTAATTTTAATTCTTATTTATTTTGTCATTTTTCTCTTTCTTCATCATGTAAAGCACTTTGAGCTACAGTATTTGTATGAAAATGTGCTATATAAATAAATGTTGTTGTTGTTGTAAAACGTATTTATGGCTTTTTGCATTTGTGGGTGTCCTACATCATAAATTGCAAGGGATATCTATCTATCTATCTATCTATCTATCTATCTATCTATCTATCTATCTATCTATCTATCTATCTATCTATCTATCTATCTATCTATTTACCAAATACTGTCCACACACCTGACATTTATTCATTCATCTGGTGAACAGCAAACATCAAACTTTTTTATTATTTATTAAGCTGTTCATGTCACTAAAACCAAGTGAAGTACTATTGGCAAAGCCCAAAAGAAATAACCCACAACAGAGAGCAACACATTGCTCTTCCATTGCAGATGATGATTTTAAAATTAGTAGAATGTACAGATATAGATAATTTCTGTAAAATACAGTATTTCCTACTGAAAACATGATAATATATTTTCTGATGTTTTTATTGCCTTATAATAATCCTGTTAGAGGATCTACATTCAGTGTAATAAAAGATTCCAATTGCTGCTTTACAGTTTTTTTATTTGTATTTCTTTCAGTCTATTTTCTGAACTTTCTTTGTTCAATCCAAGGTCTAACTTGGCAGCACTGGTTACAAGGTGGTAAACAACCTTGGACGGTGTACTAGCCAACTGAAGGGCATACACACAGACTCACTCACAGTGGACTCAATATAGAGATGGAAAATAAGCTTACCTGAAAGTCTGTGGGGTGGCAGGGCAATGTGCAATGTACTGCCAAGTGACAACAACTAAAGGTCATGTCACATTACACGACTTTTCCAGACATTTTCAGTCATAGCCTTAGTGGCTCAAAGACAATCAGCGGCACACTGTTGTGAAAACAGCCACATAATGTGACATACCTCCAAACTAATGACTTGCTCCAACTAATCTGTGACTCGCCCTGAAATCAAAAAGGTTTAATTTTGTCTTTAATTATACTGGCGGGCTCCATATGCACGAAAGCTGACAAATAATGAATGCTTCTCCAGAAGTTCAATTTATATAATTCAGCCACAAGGAATTAGAACGTGGGTGTTTTGGACATCACAAATACAAGCGGAACTCATCTGTATGATGTCTCATGTTTTGCATACCATGGAGGTATGGAAAAATGAGAAAAAGCACAGAGGTAGTGGCTGAATTTGTCATACCTTTTAAACCTTTGCATAGCACCAAGTCTGACATGCTCTATGACTAGAAGTCACATAATGTGACAGAAACTTAAATGAGGGATTTGAATCCAGGAAACAGGATCAATGAGAATAAATGGATATAAAAATGTACAGTATATAGTCATGTGAATATTGAAAAATGAATTCAGGGAGAATAAAAAAGTATCCAAATATTGCTTTTCTTCTTAATAACAGAAAATTTCATTCTTATTATTCACTCAACCAATGTTTTGTTGCTCACTGTGAACAATATATAATGTAAACCAATTGAATTCCATTTATATTTGTATAGTATTCTTCACTCAGTGAAGTTCCAGACCACAGTAACATATTTATAGCTGTAATGCACATTACATTATTTACATGCATAAAAATACAAATTAAGTAAACACATAGAAAAACAGTAAATTTAATGTGGTGAAAATAGCAATTGTAACAATATATGTCCATTAACATGATAATTGCGAAACGGCCAATTGACAATGAATGAGAGGGAAACAAAATATTCAGTCAACAGCCTTCAGGGAGAACATAAACCTCTGAGGGAGTTGACGGTCAGTTATAGTCAGCAAAAGTCAGACACGGTCACAGTTCTGGTGATCTAGAACAGGGGTAGGCAACGTCGGTCCTGGAGTGCCACAGTATGTGCAGGTTTTTGTTCCAACCCAGTTCCTTAACGAGAACTCAATTATTGCTGATGAAGCACATATTGCTTAAGTGACATTTTAATGCTTCATTTTAGTGGTCTCGCTTGTTAAGGTTCTCCAACCTTAATTGCTTATTTCAATCTTAAACTGCTGCATTCAGTGTTTTAATTGCTCCTTATTAGCAATAAGATGTAAAAGACAAAGCAGCTAGCAGTTCTCCAGCTAGCTTTTTTCCAATTACATCTGTGTGTGTTCATCATGCACGGTTTGATTTAATAAAACACTTAATAGAAAAATGTGACAGACTGAAAATGATCTGTTTTAGGCTTCAAATCATTTGGATGATATCCTTGGAAAGGTAAAAAATCTACGATATAAATGCCTTACATTGCACAGACTAACAAGCCATAAAATTAAATAAGGTCTGAGATTGGCAATGATTGGTTTCTAATTAAGCAATTGGGTTGAATGAAAACCTGTAGCCACTGCGGCTCACCAGGACCGACATTGCCTACCCCTGTTTTACATCTTATTGCTAATAAGGAGCAATTAAAACACTGAATGCAGCAGTTTAAGATTGAAATAAGCAATTAAGATTGGAGAACCTTAACAAGCGAGACCACTAAAATGAAGCATTAAAATGTCACTTAAGCAATATGTGCTTCATCAGCAATAATTGAGTTCTCGTTAAGGAACTGGGTTGGAACAAAAACCTGCACATACTGTGGCACTCCAGGACCGACGTTGCCTACCCCTGATCTAGAACATCTGGCTGTCAACCGCCTCTTTGGCATATTGCAAAATTTATCTCATCTATGTTGGGTGGTCTAATAAACTCCTTTCCAAATATAAAGTGACATTCTCACTTAATTCACTCCAGGGTCATGGGAGGCTGCAGCGTAACATAACAACAAAGCAGCAATGAAATATCACAGAGTCCACTCATTAATATACACAGTCAAACAGGACCAGACTGGCACTGTCAATTAACCCAACCGAGAGGTCAAGGGGGATGAAGATGAAAAAGTATCCAGAGAAAAGCCCACACAGACACAGGGAGAATGTACAAACTTGACACAAACACCAAGCAAGCACGGGATTCTAACCCAGGATGCTGAATCCGTGAAGCAGTAATGCTTACCACTGAACCACCAACAAGCAATATGCACTGATCAACAACAGCTGCAGTTAATCCAGAACAGTTTTTAATTTACTGGTAATTATTATAGCCAAATACATGAGGATACAAGTAGAGGTCAAGAGGAAGTAGGTTGAGCAGGTTATAAAGCATCATATTACATGATATGTCAGAATAGAAATAATGAACCTCTTCCTCATGCAAAGGGTTTATGGACTCTGAAAGAAACTAATGAGTCATGAAGATGACATGGAGACCCTGACAGCTTTTTAAAAAATCTGGATAAGATACTGAGAAAACATAGCAATTAGCACCAAACAAACTTGATGAACTGCACATTCTCTTCTTGTTCACAAAATTTCTTATGCTCTTATACTCACAAGGTACTAGACCATAAGCCACGAGACTGCTGATTCAAGTACCACCATCAAACCACAGAACATGACAGTACTAGGAACAATTGTATCATGTATTAAGTGTGCTGAGATATTTTTAATACAATTATAGAACAGGTGGAAAAATGAGGTTACTGAGCTGCACTTGAAATGCCTATTAAAAAACATTCTCTCCCTTAGACATTTTCACAATTTATTATTATACAACACTGAATCACAGTGGATTTAATGATGATTAAGAGAAAAAGACTCATTGCCACATTGCCTACAGTGTGATTCAATGTTGTATAATGATAAAATGTGCAAACTTTTAAGGGGTGAATAATTTTGAGAGGCACAACTCCATGGCCCTCAGCTGCTGATTCTCAATGTATGTTACCAAGCCCAACCATTAAGGCAGGGCTGAGTAGGAATATGTTTTTCTGCTTTCCACAGGGCCACACCTCTGGCAAAATATGCAAGAACTATTTCTTTTAGATCTGTTAATGTTAATAGCTTAAAAAAACAACAAAGAAACAAAGCAGACGCACAAGCAGGTAGCAAAAGAAAGAGCTATAACATTCTCAAATCCATTTAATTCAATTCAGAGATTCAGAGAATGGAGCCTGCCCTGGTGTCACTGGATAGAAAGAAGGAACCAGTGGTGCAGAGGACACCAGTTAGTCTAATGATCCGTTTACAAACAATTCCACTCCGACTGACATGCACATCTTTGGGAATGTGGAAGGAAACCTGGAGCACTCAGAAGAAAGCCCAATTAGCCATTAGAAGAATAGAGAGTTTATGGGATTTTAGCTCAAGACAATCCACCAGTGAGACAACAGGGCTCACCACTGCAATGAACAGGAATTTTAAATCATATGATATTCTGTGTTTTTTCCACAAACACCAATCCATTTTTCTAGCATTCTAGCATTTTTCCAGGTATCTTTACCTCTGAAAGGTGTCACAAAAAATCAAAAGCCCATCCAAGAAGCAGTGAGTACAAGGCAAAGTTGGTCCAGTGGAAAAATCAGCATAGCACCAGCATAATTTATGAATGGTGTGCCCTCAAATTGTGAGAAAAATAAAGTCTTTAGTAGAAGAAGTCTATGCAAGCACAGAACGGATAATCAATCTCTACTCACAACTGGAATCGAACCACAGATCAAGTAATATGAGGCGGCAGTATTGCCTGCTGCACCACTTTTTGCAACCCCAAAAATTCCACAAGTATCAGTTGATTTAAAACAAAACATTATAAAGTAATATTAGGAAATCAAGCAAGCTTAATCCAATTCAAGGTTGGGATGAGCCAGAGCCTGTCCTTGCAGCACTAGACACAAGTCAGGATCCAACCATGGATGGGATGGTGGTTCATCCTAGGGCCTAGTCACAAGCATACACCCACATACACTCTTAAAAATAAAGACGCCAAAGTTTTTGGTTCCCCAAAAACAAAAAAAAAAGATCATTGACATCTCTCTGCCCTCTATTTAAGGCATCTTTATAAAACATTGCAACCGCAAAGCCTACAATATTAAAAAGGATCGCTCCCAATTCTCCCAGTTTCTTTGGCCCACTTCCATCTGGCAGAAGGTGCAGTAGCATCTGATGCAGTTCTGCCAGGTTCTTTACCAGCTTCTACCCCTTGGCTCTTCGGATTCTGAACTCTGTGATGCCACCTGCCCTCAAATCTGTTCCTAGAAGCTTATTTATACATTTGTTATAACTTTTTCTACTGTTGGCTTTTTATTAGCTGCTAGTTGTTGTTATTTATTACTATTTCAAAGTTATTACTATATTTTCAGTTATTATTTAGCATTTATTTATCTGTTTGTAGTATTTTTTTTCACCTTTTTTGCACTTGTCCTGTGGTTATGTAAATGTTACACTGCGGTCCTGAAAAATGTTATTTTGCCATTGTATGCTGCAATACTCTGTATGGATGTTATGACAATAAAGCCACTTCACTTGACATAAGAACCAATCATATAAAGACTCCAGAAATAACCTTTATTTACTTAGATCACTAAAAGATTCCATAACTAGAGTAACCATCAATAGATGGTAATAGCTTTGTGAAATTCCAAAATGTTCCTGCTTATAATTTAGGATAAGTTCAGGTTTTCTTGATTTGTTGTATCCTGCCAGGTCTCAAGATTTCTATTTTGTCCACATATTACTTGCAAAGAAGCCTTCCCAGAATGAAACGGTTGTCTCTCAATCAATGGTGCTACAAGGAGCCACACAGCCCAGTAAAGTGCCATTTCAGAACCAGTAATTTTAAGAATGTAGGGGGCAATTTGGAATCATCAATTAACCTAACCTGCAAATCTTTGAAGTACCCATAAATAAACAAGGAGAATATTCAAACACTATACAGACAATGATTGGCAGTGAGATGCAAATACCCAGGACCACTGAATTCATGAGGCAGTAGCACTAACCATGATTTTACTGTACCACTCGTTTTATGATTAAATTGATTTTACATGTATGTTTTCATCCAGCAACACTCAAAACTGCTTAATCTAACTCAAAATTGCAGGTGCCATATACCATCTTAGATGTTCTGGACAAGGGGTAAGAACTACGCTTGAAAGGATTGTAACTCCATTGCATGACACATTCAAAAAGGAAACAGAGAAGAGCAAACTGCATGCTGATCTGGATTTGAACCCTGGAACCCAGACCTGTGGGGAAGCGTTCTTAATGCAATTTCAATGTTGCAAGTAAACGCTTTCAAGAGAAGAAAACATGTTCAGGATTTCCCATTGAAGCTAGTGGGACAGTTTCATGATGACCCCAGTCCTTTAGCCTTTCAATTGCTCATTCAGTTAATGTAAATTTTACTTTCGGTGTTGGTAAATAACAGAAGACACTGAATGTGCACTTCTGTTAAATATTCTCTTAAAAACAACAGAATTATAATACAAATGTATCCATCTATAGGGGCGGCACGGTGACGCAGTGGTAGCGCTGCTGCCTCGCAGTAAGGAAACCCGGGTTCGCTTCCCGGGTCCTCCCTGGGTGGAGTTTGCATGTTCTCCCGTGTCTGCGCGGGTTTCCTCCGGGTGCTCCGGTTTCCTCCCACAGTCCAAAGACATGCAGGTTAGGTGGATTGGAGATTCTAAATTGTCCCTACTGTGCGCTTGGTGTGTGTGTGTCTTGCGGTGGGTTGGCGCCCTGCCTTGCGCCCTATGTTGGCTGGGATTGGCTGCAATAGACCTCCGTGACCCTGTGTTCGGATTCAGCGGGTTGGAAAATAGATGGATAGATGGATGTATCCATCTATATGTTCTGAACTGTCTTTAAAAGTACGGGATGGTGGACCCAGACGACATTGAGAGCAAACAGAATCAGTCCCAGGCAGGGTGTCAGCCCAACCAGTTCAATGCAGGGCACACTCGCCCACTTACGCCAATGACACACATTGTTGGCATTTTGAACACCTCGAGAATGACCACCCGAACACCACCTCTATCAAATAATCCGTTAGATATGGAAGTGTCAAGTGGAGTTGTGCTTATTTATACCGTTTAAGTGTGCTCATGTTCGCGGAAAAGTTGAAAACTAATTCAGAAATCGTGTCATTTCTGGATACTTTTTTTTGCAATTGCACGATTGCCAGGAAAAGGTCAACCCCGACTCTCCTGCAATACACACTCTGGTACAGAACCACATCAAGACAACCTACTTTGGAAAAATAACCATTCTTTGGACTAGGACAACGGGACAAGTTTAAAGTCCACAGAAGTCACTCCGCACTATACGATTAAACTTTTGTTAATACACAACATCCGCCACCTACTGTCCTACTCTATTAGCTCTAAGAAAGAATAAAGACGAAAAAAATCTTCCTCTGACGTTTATTGCACTGGTCTTTGACACCTGCTACAAACACCTGTTGAAATCTGAGTTTACGGGAGGGGGTCTCTCGGAAATTCCCTGTTTCCATGACGACGCACGCTAACCAATGGAACATGAATCTCGTTAAATAGCAAAGATTAAGAAATACACTTCGAGAGCAGACGCTCGAACTCACCTATTGCTTTGTATCGCTGGCCGAAATTAACTTTACTGCGAATGAGATGACCGTGCGATCCACGTGACTCTCCTGTCAGGGACTGAGAAGAATTCCACCTGACGAGGAAGCTGCGCGGTATTGTCTACCTGCTCGGGAAAGAGGGGGAAGTCGCTAAAAAAGTAAATCACCGATGTACTTCCTCGTTGCTGTTTGCCCTGTCTCTTAGCCGAAGAGGTGTGTGCGTGTTTGTGAGAAGGAGAAAGAAAAAGAGAAGTTAACGCCTCCGCCACCGCCATCGCTTTCAGCAGTGCATCGAGAAATGCAAGATAAATTCTCGGTCAACTCCAAGCTGTATCTCGCCATATGAAACGGTATGCTAAGAGAAATATGAAGTCTGTCCAGTCTTTGTGCATTTTATACAAATTAAGTAACTACTATATGCATTTGACGATTATGGAAGGTAAGCACACACCATCAACCCTGCATAACGAATCCCTGCGTGTTTCTCACCAGATCCTCAGCAAAATTCACTTGTCACATCTCATATGTCAGGGCCATGACTAGGGCTCAATCAAACTGAATTAATATTTTTTTAACGTCTGCTTTACTTTTGATTGCAGCTTCATTTTATTTTTAAAAGTAAGATTATACTGCCATTGTTTTAAGCCCAGACAAACATTGAAAAAATAAGCTTAGAAAGTTAAACACCCTGGTATATTTAGTGCGCTAAGAAGATGACATTGTGGTATGTCTTTAAATTAGAATGCTTGCGACATAGAAAATATGACCACGTATACAATATTTGGGGTCAGAAACTATTTTGGGTGTCTACCTGTAATATTTTAAATTAAGTAATGTTTTAAATTTTCAGTAAAAATTAAAGGAATACTCCAGCCATCAAATTATATTTTCCACATGTGACTCACCTGGTTTTGTATGTAGTGATGGCCAAGAAAAAAAATGTAATGGCATTTCTCATACAGAGCGGAGATTTAAACAATAAAAAGTTTCTGATGCAATATAAGTCAGTGGTGACCAACATATAATCCAATATCAAAACGTCCATGAAAAATCCTTCATAATTTACATTAAGTCATCCTGTCATATGCACACAACTTTCCAAATACATGTATTTTTATTAACATTTTGTTAAATAAACCATGTTTGGAAAAAAAATTTGTGAATTAAAACAGAATGTGCTCAAATTAGACAAAGCAGTTGAATTGAAGACCCGCCTCCTGTCATTAATTGGTCCCAAATCCAGCCCAGTACTAGCGTTTTCATTGGTTAATATTGCTTATCATATGATATTGAGAGTGTAAAGTTCACCAACAGACGTGTATAATTAAAGATTAAAAGTTTAAGAAAAGCGAAAGAGAACATTATTATGCAGGGAATAGGCTTCAGACTTGTGTATATGAGATGCTTCAAGATTCAGAAGGTCAATTCACCCTGCAGTTTCACAGCCTGCTGCTAAATAAACCCAAAGTACTGCAATTGTGGATATGAATATAAATATGATGATGGGAAATGGGTCTTCAGTTGAAGTTCTCAATGGCACCTGAACAAGTTTCATTTTTGTTCACTGGAGTGTTTTCTAGAAATGATTTATTTCAGCCACAAAACCTGCAGCAACTAATTCTCCGAATCTCCCTGAGTTAACTTCCTGCCTACAGAAAAGATTTAAAACTTGTGGTCACCTTTATAATACAGATTGTGTAATTATACCACACTGCCAACAAGAACATTGCCTAAAGGGATCATTTCCCTGCAGATCATCTAATGTGGCCTACATAATCATGTGTATGAAATGTCCCAACATTGCCCTATATATGGCAGAAACTGGACAAACACTCCGCCAAAGAATGAAATTACACCGGTTCCGCATTAAGCATGACAAGAGAAATGTTCTTATAGGAACTCACATCAGAAGCAATGGACACTGTGAGAAGGACTTTAAAGTCACAGTGCTTATGGGCAACCTCAAGTCACAGCAGGAGAGAAAGGAATGGGAAGTGAAACTGATGCTAAAATTTAACACATTTCAATCTCTCTGACTGACCCAGACAATTTGACCACAGATCCACATTTTATGGAAAACTCATCAAAAACTTCAAAAGACTTTTTCAGATAGTTATCTTATCAAAGGATCTTAACTATACATTGTTCTTCTCTTCTGCTACATGAATCGTAGCCTGGAGAGGTCTATTTTTTAATTATTTTTACTATTATTATTATTATTACCACACTTCTTTTAACTTCACCTGTTTGTTGTCTGGTACAAATCTTGTAATCAATATTTCACCCACTTTCTATTTTCCAAATGACTTGAAATTTTGCACACTTACTAACTTCATGATAATACATGAATCAATAATCAGTTTCACTAATTGATCAATTAATCCCTGTTAATTAAGAAATGAACTTTTCATATGAAGAATAGTTAAAGATTTCACCAATAGATGACGCTAGTAATGGATAGAAATATTAAAGGAAGTGTTAAAATATTGATTACAAAACTATACTAAAACAAACCCAAGACTATCCATCCATTATCCAACGTGCTATATCCTAACTACAGAGTCACGGGGGTCTGCTGGAGCCAATCCCAGCCAACACAGGGTGCAAGGCAGGAAATAAGCCCCGGGCAGGGCACACACACACACACATACACACACACACACACACACCAAGCACACACAAGGGATAAAAGCGTGGGTGCTTTTCATCAATCAATAAAATCTTAGCAAAAGCTAAGCACCTACGCTTTTATTTTACGAGTGATGTATGAGAGACTTATTTTTTACTTTTTAGTACACTTTTTAACTTAATATAAGCATGCTTTTTAAAAAATATTTTTTATTAAATATATATTTTTTACATTGAAGATGACCCATGTAAAGCTTTTTCAATGTGGTCTCTATCCTAGTGTTTATATAAGCACAGGGAGCTTCAATTTCTGTATTACAATTTGTCTGAAGAAGGGCCCTAACTTGCCTCTAAAGTCTGCATATTGTAATCTGTTCAGTTAGCTAATAAAACATGTCATATTGCTGACTTCTTATGGCATCCTTTATGGCTAACATGGTACAACACTGTACGACTACAATACTTTAGTAAAAATACATGGGTTTGGAAGGTTGCGTCCATACAGCTGCATGAATTTTTTCATTGATGTTTTGATCTTGGTTGCTATTGTCTAAAGCTGGTCACCATTGACTTATATTGTATTAGAAACTTCACTCTACTCTGCATGTAAACAGGAGAATAAAAATTTAACTCAGTTATAACTACAAACACACAGGGCAAGCAACATATGAAAAGCATCATTTTGGGGTGGAGTATTCTTTTTAAGGATAATATAACCATTCCATTCATTTTCACCTGCATAGCTAAATTTACAAAACCAACATTTGCAGAAAAGCATGAGCTGCTGGCATGGGGATACATGGTGGTCCACCCATTATTAGTGTTGCTGCAAAGCTCTGTGAACCTAGGTTCAATTCCTACTCAGTAAAAAAAAAATGTATCATAAACTTAAAGTAAATTTTTTACTTGCTACTAACTGGATTACTTTCACAGTATTTTACTGTATCATATTACTGTATATGACAACAAAAACACAATACTATGCAGTGACATCATGGTAAACTGGACCACAAAATTACTGTCATTAAGCATTTGACTTACAGTAATTTCCTGAATTTTTACATTAGCTGTAATAATATGGCAATTCAATGGCCAGTAATTTACTGTTTATTTATTAAAGCAATTTTAGTTAAAAAGGTTATGAAAAGAAGTTTCAGTTGTTTGTAACCGAAATGACTAGCAATTCAACTACTTTATTCTATGGGTACAATTCCAGTGTCTAGTAGAACTGCTTCATGTTGTCCTATGGAAAAGGAAAGGTTGTTTTTATGATGTAGGGTGTGCTATAGGCTCGTCAGTATATCAGAAACAAAAAACTACCATAAATCACGACAAAAAAACCCTGCAGCACACAGAGAAAAAACTTGTTTGCTTGCCATCTTTAAGTTTTTGTTTCTCACAGAGCAATGCTGTGGGAGTCATCGGGAACAATTTACAGTGCTGCTGCAAAGGGGGCGTTCCTTATGCAAATTTACTAATTTTATGCAAATTTAGTTTTCTGTGCCATCGTGACTTTACAGCAAACAACAATTATTCATAAAAATCGTCTTGCACATAAAACAATAAATTGATACTGACAGCTAAAACTGAATACCTGCATTTATCTATTTATCTTTTTAAAATCACAGTTTTTTGACTGTGAAAATGCATAGTTAATGTAATATGTTTTTTATAGGATTTTGTTTTACAGTGTATTCACCTATTTTTCCCCAAAATATTCCACAAGTTGAGTTTTGAAAGTCCCTAAAGCCCGTCTCCTGTCCTTCTCTCTATTTGGTCACTTATTCCTTGTGTCCTTGGTTCTCTGTGTGTGAATTAAAAACTTTCTAATTTTTGCAGAACATCAGACAAGTTTCAATCAGTGTCACAGTAGCCAGGACTTTGACTTTTAACTGTCACCTTACCACACATATAATTGAAATGCAGTATGAAAATGGATGCAGTGAAAATGTCCCACAATGAAACACGGACCAGTCCAAACACAATTTCATAGCAATTTGCTGTCTTATGACAGAAGAGGTTAGGCTGCTGTTACTACGAGATATATTTTTCATTAAAGTGTTTTATTCTGAAAAATCAGGGTTAATTCTTGTGAAATTCTGGCAGTTTTTAACAGTGTAGTCTCATCACTGTCATGTGGATTTAGCACATTCTACTTAGGTTTATGTCGGCTCTCTTCTTGGTACTTCAGTTCCCTTTCCTGTCGGGACTTTTCACTGACCTAATGTAATTGTTCATGGTTGTCTCGTGTCCAGAGTAGGCTTCTCTCATGCACTTCATGCTGCTAGGATAGGCTCAAGCTATTATTTGTCTCTAAGGAATCAGATATACTGCTGGCTGACATGCAGATGACAATTTTGATTTGGAACTGCATTATGTTTAACTTTCTTCTGTGTCATTCTGATGAATGAGGTGCACCCACAGGAGGACTACCTTGGACTTCACTCTGGAATTGTTTAATTTGGTTATGGTTTAACAAATGATCTTCATTTTAGCATCCCTATTTGAATTGGTTAAGGTTTATCAATTGATTGCTTTTCTATTTGGACAAAAGGCCCAATCTGACCATTTGAATAATGAATTTGTATATTAGTTATTTACTGGGTGTTTTGCTTTAACGTAAGCATAACAAGGGGCCATGACTGAGCCCACTCAGGATGGGCACGCCTAATAGATAGGAGATATAAAACCAGACAATAACCTGGAGAGGTGGTCTTCTTCTTTTCCATCTGAGAATGACATAAACTGCTGTGAATCTGCTTCTGGAGACGTTCTGTAACTAAGAAATTTGCTGCTTGAACAGAGAATGAACATGACCTTAAAACCACTGCAGCTACAGAGTCCAGGTTGTAAACTTTATGTAATTTTTCTTCCTATGCTTCTGCTTTTGGTATTTTTGCCTGTGGTTTCTCTCCTGGGAATTAATAGATCATTATTGAGTTCAGGTCAGCAGGGATGAGAGAAGACGTTCTCAATAGTGTCTGTGTATGTTGTAGTCTATATCTGCAAGGGTGTATCTTAGTGGTTGAAGCCCCAGCTGCTTAGTGGACATACTATAGCTGACAATCCTTGACTCTGGTAATCATGAGCAAGAGTCTGGGTAACACAAACACATGGGTGTAGTAGATACAGTAGTCTGCACATAGTCTTGGGTGAAACAGCTCCGGTGGTAAGGATGCAATTCAGAAGCAGAAATCCCAGCTTCCTAGTGGACACACCATGGCTAACAATTCTAGAGTCCAGATGAAAGAGCTTTGTATTTTTGCACAGTCTGAAGTATATGCTCCCACATAGCAAAGAATCTAAGGTTAGGATTCGTGGAAAAAGAAAAGCCTTTGCTACAACATTACACTTGCTAAGATTTTATGTAGTATTTAAATGTGAAGGCTACTGGCTTATAAGCCACCATGTCACTTTGAGCAAAAACCTTTCAGTATCTCCTACAGAAGAATTTTAATTTGATAGTTTCCACTGCCTCATCCAAATATCCATATGCATGTTGTTAGATAATCTGAAAAAGTTCAAACATATTGTGTGTGCAAGTATAGGTAGCTCGTAAGCTGGTTCATTAGAAACAATAAATGCTGTGGTGGATGCCTGGAGCCCATGCCCGGCCGGGACACCCCTTCAGTATATGTTCCGGAGGAGCAAGCAGGGGCTACCCAATACCAACCCCCGGGATGCTAGATGGCAACCCCCCTGGGTTGCAGCAGTGCCTTGGACTCCCACAGGGCTTCATGAGAGTTGGAGTGCGGTGCTGCCCTGTTGGGATCCGTAGGCGCCACCAGGGGGTGCTGCAGCAGGAGCTGCTGAGCCCTTATGGGCAGTGTTTTCACCACAACCGGAAGTGCAGCCGGAAATGGGCAATCAAGCATCTGGAGCACTTCCGGGTGCCTTTTAAAAGGAGCCAGGAGTCACCGCATTGGCTGTCTTAAAACAGAATTAAAACAGAGTCTATACATTACTGCCATCACTTTTGAAATTTAATATGTTTGTCACATCAAGACACATTATAATAATAGCTTGGAGATATTAATTATTATACATGCAAGCCCTCATTTAATGGTTTGACTGCATTTCCCTACCTGATCACAGTTATCGTCATTTCCCAGATTATCTGAAATATTGCATACTGATGGGTCAGAGTTGTAAATATACGCCAGTTCTCCAGTCAAATTGTTACAAATTCCAACTTTTGTGTGGAAAGCTGCATATGCACAGCTCTAACCCTAACCCTAAGTTCAAGACACTTTTTGTGCGTACACAGGTTTTATAAATCTGACCCCAGTTTGGGCTTCAAACCCAGAACTCTGGATCTGTGACAAAACAGTGCTAACTACTGTGCCATATTGCCACCAAAGCACTATTTTACTGTAAGAAAACTGAGTAAACTTGCAAATGCATACTTGTCTTAATCTCTCATTTTGAACTTCAAGCATAATTTAGAAAATATGTGTACTCTGTCTTTTTTTAAGTGCCTTAATTCATACTGGGGCCAGACAAACTAGGCTGTGAATGGAAAGCAAAAAGTCTGTTAGCAAATGGAGCCCATGCAAATTCTACACAAGAAGTGAACTGAAACAGAAGTCAAATTAGAGTCAGGATAGCAACCATATCTTCTTCTCCACAATGCTTGTCTTGTATTTATTGCTTCTGTGAAAAACTTCAGGCTCCTGGATCCTATACTCAAATAAATTAACATAAATTCATAGACAGACAGCTCTGCGTATGAAGATGACCCACATACAGCTGTGATATTCTACCAGACACATTTTCTAGCTAAGTGGTTCCTTCAAGATTTTAGGAAAGTACAGCTAGTCATGACTCAAGGAAAAGATATGAATATTCTTATTGAACCTGTAATTTCTTTGGGCTATATTATATTCACTAAACCAGTCTGACAAGACTTAGGTTGTCTATAGTGTTGCAACGCAAGTGGCATCCTCTCTTCAGAAGGCACAATATGTAGAAACTGACAAAAGTCTGCTAGAAGCATAGCAAGAAAGTGAAAAAAGGAATGTTAGTGAGAGAATCTCATTAAACATTTACTGAAGTTATGGTGAGGGTGTGCCTCTTTATATCACAGGAGAATACAGAGGCAAATAAGTAAAATGGGAAGTATGGTCTGCTAACTAAGCCGTAGAATAAGTTCACCCTTTGTGTTCAAGGTTTAACAAAATCTGGGATGCAAATTGTACCAATTACAACAACAACAACAACATTTATTTATATAGCACATTTTCATACAAAACGTAGCTCAAAGTGCTTTACATAATGAAGAGAAGAAAAATAAAAGACAAAATAAGAAATTAAAATAAGACAACATTAATTAACATAGAAAGGAGTAAGGTCCGATGGCCAGGGTGGACAGAAAAAACAAAAAAAAAACTCCAGAAGGCTGGAGAAAAAAATAAAATCTGTAGGGGTTCCAGGCCACGAGACCGCCCAGTCCCCTTTGGGCATTCTAACTAACATAAATGAAATAGTCCTCTTTGTAGTTCGGGCTTTTCACGGAGTCACTTGATGCTGATGGTCATACAGACTTCTGGCTTTTAATCCATCCATCATTGTTGGAACATCATGGTGCTTTGGGTAGATGGTGGTGGCGTGCGCCACCACCAACAGGACACCGGAAAAGGAAACAGAAGAGAGAGTAGGGGTTAGTACTGATTTTGAATGAATAGTTATTATAATGAATTAGATATACAGAGTATCAGGATTAAATTACAGTGAAGTTATGAGAAGGCCATGTTAAAATAATGTGTTTTCAGTAGTTTTTTAAAGTGCTCCACTGTATTAGCCTGGCGAATTCCTACTGGCAGGCTATTCCAGATTTTAGGTGCATAACAGCAGAAGGCCGCCTCACCACTTCTTTTAAGTTTTGCTCTTGGAATTCTAAGGAGACACTCAGTTGAGGATCTGAGGTTACGATTTGGAATATAAGGTGTCAGACATTCCAATATATAAGCCGGGGCGAGATTATTTAAAGCTTTATAAACCATAAGCAGAATTTTAAAGTCAATTCTGAATGACACAGGTAACCAGTGTAGTGACATCAAAACTGGAGAAATGTGTTCGGATTTTCTTTTCCTGGTAAGGATTCTAGCAGCTGCATTCTGCACTAGTTGCAAACGATTGATGTCTTTTTTGGGTAGTCCTGAGAGGAGTGCGTTACAGTAATCTAGCCGACTGAAAACAAACGCATGAACTAATTTCTCTGCATCTTTCGATGATATAAGAGGTCTAACTTTTGCTATGTTTCTTAGGTGAAAAAATGCTGTCCTAGTGATCTGATTAATATGCGATTTAAAATTCAGATTACAATCAACGGTTACCCCTAAGCTTTTTACCTCTGATTTGACTTTTAATCCTAATGCATCCAGTTTATTTCTAATAGCCTCATTGTATCCATTATTGCCAATCACTAAGATTTCGTTTTTTTCTTTATTTAATTTGAGAAAGTTACTATTCATCCATTCTGAGATACAAGTTAGACATTGTGTTAGCGAATCAAAAGATTTGGGGTCATCAGGTGCTATTGATAAATACAGCTGTGTGTCATCAGCATAGCTGTGGTAGCTCACGTTGTGCCCTGAGATAATCTGACCTAATGGAAGCATGTAGATTGAGAAGAGCAGTGGACCCAGGATAGAGCCTTGTGGAACACCATATAGGATATCATGTGTCTTTGAGTTATAATTACCACAACTAACAAAGAATTTTCTCCCTGCCAGGTAGGATTCAAACCAATTTAAGACACTGCCAGAGAAGCCCACCCATTGACTAAGGCGTTTCTTAAGAATATTATGATCAATGGTGTCAAATGCGGCACTCAGATCTAAGAGGATGAGAACAGATAAATGGCCTCTGTCTGCATTTACCCGCAAGTCATTTACTACTTTAACGAGTGCAGTTTCTGTGCTATGATTTGTTCTAAAACCTGACTGAAATTTATCAAGAATAGCATGTTTATTGAGGTGCTCATTTAACTGTATAATGACTGCCTTCTCTAGAATTTTACTTAAGAAAGGCAGGTTAGAGATGGGTCTATAATTTTCAAGAGCAGAGGGATCGAGATTATTTTTCTTAAGTAGGGGTTTAACTACCGCAGTCTTAAGACAGTCTGGGAAGACCCCCGTATCTAATGACGAATTTACTATGTCAAGAACATTATCACTAAGCACGCCCGATACTTCTTTGAAAAAATTTGTTGGTATTGGGTCAAGGGCACAG
Source organism: Erpetoichthys calabaricus (assembly GCF_900747795.2). Classification (NCBI taxonomy): domain Eukaryota; kingdom Metazoa; phylum Chordata; class Cladistia; order Polypteriformes; family Polypteridae; genus Erpetoichthys; species Erpetoichthys calabaricus. The sequence goes on from NC_041407.2 coordinate 74,846,442, forward strand.
GTGGAGGGTTTCATTTGAGAAATTATTTTATGTAAATCAGGTAAATCTATCCTAGTGAAAGACTTTAATTTGTTTATTATGGGGTACTGGGGTTTAGGAGGATCCTTAGTGTTGGGGAGATATACTATGTTATTTCTAATATCATTAATTTTTTGATTGAAAAATACAGCGATAGCCTCACAGGTTTTACTGGAAGTACTTAGGAGGCATTCCTTTGAGTTACCTGGGTTTAACAGATGATCAATTGTCGAAAATAAGACTCTGGGATTACTAGCATTGTTATTTATAAGCTTAGAGAAATAGCAGCGCCTCTCAAGACGGACTGTGTTATTGTATTCTGTTATTTTAATTTTTAATATTTCATAGTCAATAGTTAGTTTAGTTTTCCTCCATTTACGCTCAGCTCTACGGCATGTTCTCTTTAAATCAGACACTCTTTGGGTCTTCCATGGTATAACAATGCTAGAAGATTTTTTAACTGTCTTTTCAGGTGCAACTAAGTCAACAGCAGCCCTCACTTTAGTATTAAATCTTTCCACCTTACTATTTACATTCTCCTCGCTATTATAGTTGGCACTATAAACGGACTGATTGGTTAGAATGTTTGAAAGTTTTAAAGCTGCTGATGAGTCAAAGAACCGTTTTTTAACAATATGCTTCTCATGAGTGTTTTCTATCATTATTTCTATATTAAAGAGTAGAAGAAAATGGTCTGATAGACCCGTATCAATGACCTGTTTTATATCAACTTTTAGTCCTTTAGTAATTACTAAGTCTAACGTATGACCTGCTTTATGTGTAGGCTGATTAACGAGCTGTCTCAAATCAAAAGAGTCCAGGAGGTTCATAAATTCTTTTACTTTCTGGTCACATTGATTATCTATATGAAAATTAAAGTCGCCGACTATTAAGAGTGTGTCATAGTTCGTAATTAAGATTGACATCAAGTCAGAGAATTCCTCAAAGAAAGACGCGTTGACTTTTGGAGGTCTATACACGAATAATACTAGAACGTGAGAATCTCCCTGAATAACAATGGCGAGATACTCAAAAGACTTGAATTTACCAAAACTGATATTTTTACATTTTAACCTGCTTGAGTAAATGTTTGCTAGCCCTCCACCTCTCTTTCCTTGGCGATCAGCACGAGTAAAACTGTAATCCGGAGGCGCAGATTCGATTAAAACAGCTGCGCCATCTGAGCTAAGCCACGTTTCACTTAGTGCAATAAAATCTATTTTTTTATCACTAATAAGATCGTTGATAAAAAACGTCTTGTTAGTTAAAGCTCTAACATTTAATAGAGCCATATTCAATGTTTCGGAGGAGCAGAGATGAATACTATGTGCGTTATTGATATATGGAACAGGAATTAAGTTATTTTTATTAGCGCCGCTCTGCGTGTATTTTTTGTTTAATCTATGATATGTTTTTATAGTTTTAATACATTGTTCATCTAAAGTAGTAACTTTAATTAAATTATTGGTGTTTATGCCGTATTGCCTAGATTTTCTATGTGCATTAAGATTGGTTATTACAGTATTTATGTTGTGCACTTTTATGGAAGATTTTATTAAACAATTATGATGACCAAGCACAGGAGTGGCATTTCGGAAGGGGTTAAAAGCAGAGATAGATAGTCAAGATAAACGACTAATTAACATCTCCGGAAATGTTCCCTCCCACAGGTTAGCACTATTAAGCTATCCCTAATATGAGTCTGTTTGTTCACCCTGTGATGGACTGGCATCCTGTCCTAGGCCCATCTTGCATCCTATGCTTGCTGGGAATGGCCCCAGTTTCCCTGCAACCTGCCTGGGGATTAAATCGGTTTAGAAAATAAATGAGTTAGTTAATTTAAACATCTTTGTTAACTAAGGACCAGCAACCTGTCCAGGCTCAGTGTCTTACTATCTGTTCAGGATAAAATGGGTTTGGAAAACAGATGGATGGGTGGATCCCAAGAAATTTTGCTTGGATTAGGCTGTATTATGTAGGTTTATATCCATTCCCATTCTTTTTAAAGCTACACCAAAACTCTGACAGAGGGACTCAGCCTAAAGAGTGATTTTGATATGCTATATATATATATTTTTTTTTTTTTGCAAATGGATTGATAAGTTTAGTTTCAGGCCTTTAAGCCTTAGACAAGACATAGTGTAGATGAATATGTCTAGTGTCTCAGTTATTTCCAGGTGAGAAGTGACACACCTCATGTAGTCCTGGGCTCTGAATCTAAAAAGATTGCACCTACAGCCTGCTGACTTACTATGTGACTCTAGAATTGTTACTTAAACTGTTATGACAAGCCAGTATCATTGGTTAATATTATCTGTTGCAAAATGACACAACAAATTTAGATAAAGATTTGGGGTACACAGTAGTAACCCTGTATAATTTGGCAGTTGTTAAGAATAAATTTACAATTATTTGCAGTAATGTCTTTACGAACCCAGAAAGAAAGGGGCGGATCCGAGGAGGATGGACACCAGAGATGATGTCAGTGATGGTACAGCCATCAACCACCCAGTCTGCAAAGGGAGAAAGAAATAAAAGATCAGATAACAGCGCCGGCCCCTGGCTTAGGGTACATTTACTGGTCTTCCATGTACAGGATCGGAGTGGTGGCTCTGAGGCTAGAGATCTGCACCGACAATCGGAAGATTGCCGGTTGAAATCCTGTACATGCCACAAATGATTCCACTCCATTGGGCCATTGAGCAAGGCCCTTAACCTGTAATTGTTCTATCCTGGGAATGACATTAACCTGAATCATGCCCAGCTAGCAAGTCATCCAATTTGAAGGGAAAACATGGATGGTTGGTGGCAGGACTGGTACTCCAGCCACTGTAAAAAACCTCACAATATCCTATTCAAACTTGTGTGGTTCTGAGGCGTCATCTTTCACTGTGCTGCACTCAGTTCCTAATTTGGGAACGTGCTGAATCAATGCATGTTCCCAGCCTCTCTTTCTCTCATGCACCTGCGCGTGACATTGTTTTTTTTATGCTGGTGATGTAAACGTATTTTAAATATGCAGGGACATAAAATGTTGTGTGTGCATTCACTTAGTGATGGACTGGCACCTTGTCCAGGGATTGTTCCTGCCTTGTGCCCAGTGCTTGCTGAGATAGGGTTCAGATCCCACCGTGACCCTGGTCTGGATAAGCAGGTTTAGACAATGGATGAATGGAAGAACAATGAGAGACAGAGACTATTGGCCAAAAAGAAGAGATTATTCAGCCCAGCAGCTAATAGTTTAGTTGTCCTGTTGTCTCACCCACATACCTTTAAAAGTTGTCAAGGTTTTTGCTCCAGAGGAATGGCTCAGGAAGCTGTTCCAGATTCATTTAGCTGTACTGAATGCACTTTCATTTTATTTCCACCAATGTCCTCAAGAATGTTGTTCATTGCACTGCAATAGTTTAACAGATGTCTCTGGGAATTCTGAAGATCTGGATAAGATCTCCATGATCGCCTTTGCTCAGGACTTACTTTTATGTCCTGTCGGAGTAGGGCATAACCTTTAGTCCCAGGATGCAGTTGTCTGCTATACTCCACATTGTTTCTAGTACTGATATGTATTTTTTACATTTTTAGTGTTTTTTCTTTTCTGTGCAAAATTGGAAATATTAAACTGAAACAGAAAAAGGCAGATAAATATTATAGGGATCACAAGCAACAGGTCAAGGATTGTTTCCAACGGTTCTGATAAGCAAAATGGCTACAGTAAATCACTAAATTAAAATTGTAGTAAAAATTGAAAGTAAAGAATCTAAACCATGAACACTAAGACTCGATAACCATAACGAAATTTTTGGTTTTGAATCCTTCATCTCAGACAACTAGGAAGTGTACAGCATTAGAGATTGTCACCTACCCATAGAAACAACATATCTCGTTCAACAAACAACTGCCAATATGATAGCAACCATGAAAAAACAAACGTCATTGCTTTAGAACATGAAAATAAATTAACCACTAGGTAATTAAGCTGAAGGAGAAAGTAAATTAAACAAATAGATTCCACACAGTCAAAAATGCCTAAAGTGCCTAAACAGGTTCTACAGAAAACAAAGGGAAAGGCAGAAAAAATATTTTAAAACATAGCAATTGTCACTCTTATATGTGACATTCTCATAGTAAATGACAAAGATTCAGCTTATATGCAAAATGCCTGCCTTATGCTATAGTGTATATCCACAGTTTTATGCCTGCCTCAAGTTTTTTCTTTTTTTAGTTACTTAGTTTAATGTCTGGTTTGTTTTGTAGCTGAATGTGTTGCTGCTCTCTTTCAGGTGTATTTTGTTGTACTTCAGTTAATATTATTTTGTCATGCTGTTTATGAGATATTACGCAAGTATGAGTCTTCTCTTTTATGTTCCTTGCTTTTTGTATTTTGAGCCTGCAGGTGGGGATCACAATAGACTTAAGATGGCTACTTGGGTATTAGCATTAATCTTCTGTCTTTCAGCTCTTCATAGGATTCTTCAATGCTGTAATGTTTTTTTTTGTTTGTTTTTGTTTTTGATATATGATATTCTGGTTCTGAACTTGGGCTTGTTTGAAAGATTAATATTTTTGGAACTGTCAACAGTGTTTTTTATACCAGGAAAAGGGGGATAGATGGATCATGAAATCATAGATGGATCGAGGAAAAGAGGAAGATAAGGGAGGTTAAAGGACAGGAAAGAGCAGTACTAGCAGGTACAATATGGCCACCTGTAAGGAGACAGCACAAGCTGGGGCCCCGCGAAGGAGCGTTTGTTGGTAGTACTCTAGGGGCTAGTCTGCCCCACTGAATGTTCTGTTGGAGTGGGGTGAGCAAGGCAGGTGTCCTCCCAAGGGATCTGAGGAGCGACTACGTGAGCACAAAGGATGAAGGGAGGAGAGCCGACCTCGGATGGTCTGGCAGTAATGTCCGTAAGGAAGCCAAGATGGAGGTCGGCCGAAAGGAGCTCGTGGCTGTTGGGTCTGTGCACTGCACTTTTTGTTTGGACACTGTTTGTTGTTTTGAAATAAAAGCACATTGGCACTTTTGGAAATATCCCCTGGCTTCATTTGAGAAATGTCCTCATTTGTCAGCTCATCTTGGTGACATTACCAACGGTGTCAGGTTCAAGAGCTCCCAGAAGTATATATACTGTATGTATAGTATGAATATATAGACACTCATGAATGTTAGGGGATCACCTTCCTGGCTCACCTGAGGTATGTAGTACCACCAAGGGCTATCACTAAATCTGTTGTCTCCTTCTCTCACAGTGCCTAGAAAACGCCAAGTGAGAGCAACTGAGCCAGAAAAGACCTGTTCATTACAGTCCAGATGATATAAGAGTGGACATCCTCAGAAGGTGGCGTCGCATTTTGGACCTGAGCGCCTGATAGATTTGAGCTTCCCCAAAGCCTGACTATTTTCTTCCTTAAATGCCATTACCTGTGAAGTATCTATGTTAGAGGGCCACCATGCACCTGTTGATTTATTTATTTATTTCCCAGTATTAAACGGGGTTGGCCCTGTTGGCACCCCAGCTTATGTTAGACTTATTCTGCCTCTGTCACTCATGTCTATTACATATATTTATGCACACACACACACACACTGTAATGAAATGAAAGGCTAACATAAATTAATCTTATGTCTTTATTTGATATAAAATGAGCTACATGGGGTTTTACATGTTCTACATTGGGTGTGCATATTTTATTTGGGAATGCGGAATGGCATACAAATGGCAAAAACAATTTTTATTAGATATTCATTTAACTGTCATCACATTCATGCTTCTATTTTGTTTGGCTTTTTATTATTAAAAGTGAAAACAGAAGAGAAAACTTTACTCTTATTTACAAAATATAAACACATCTCTATTTGTCACTCAGTTATCTGCTCTATTTTTTTTTCTACTCCACACAGTTGTTCCTCCAGTTTTTGTCCACTTTTAAAATAGAGTATTATTGCCTTTGTACTAAGTCATGCAAGCCTAGGGTGAGCCTAACATTTTCTTATTGTTTTGCAAGTCTTTGAAAGGGCAATTGCTCCCGCTGAAGATCATCACAGGAACAGTTCTGCAAATGCTGCCCCCTGGTGTCCAGTTGTCTGAGGTGGGCAAACCAGCAGGGTATCCGTCAATAAGGGCGCGCACATAAAGGCGACCTTCAAAAGGGCGACCTCAATTGGGCGCGGCGAATAAAAGCGCACATAAATAAAAGCGATCTTCAAAAGGGCGACCTCAATTGAGCGCCGAATAAAGGCGCGCGCAAATAAAGGCGAGCTTCAAAAGGACGACCTCAATTGAGCGCCGAATAACTGCGCGCATAAATAAAGGAGTGCTTCAAAAGGGTGACGTCAATTGGGTGCAGCGAATAAATGCAAACGCAACAAAATTACAGAAAATTTATTAGATAAAGGCAATGATTGAACATATAAAAACTGACTTCAAGTGAGGTTTTGCAGGCGATTTTGGACAATAATTCTGATCATGATTGTAGCAGTTCTGAAGAAGATTTTAGCGACAATGATGATCAGCAACATGCGCTGCATTATACTGTGAATGACGACGCATCGGATGATGGCGATGAGTGGGTGTATCCCCAGCATCTCAACTGGACTGCTACCCGTTACCTGAGCCAGATAAGAAAGATCCAAACCGTGACCGCTTGTTCAAGCTACGTCTTTTGATTGACCATTTATTTGAAACATTTCAGCAGATATTTCAGCAGGTAAATACTGCTTGAATAAATGTAAAGTAAAAAAACGAAAATTGTTCAGATTTCTCCTGGCATGGGGAATATTTAGGGTGTTGGCGGTATGACTGAATGTATAAAAAGGTGAAAGCAAGTTACACTTGAAGCTGTAGATTATGTGCAATGCCACGTAGATATTCGAGATGCGGTCTATTTGCATAATCAAGGACAATTAATTTAATTCGCTCCGAAGGTCATCCTTTTGAAGCGCTCCTTTATTTGCGCGCGCATTTATTCGGCGCTCAATTGAGGTCACCCTTTTGAAGATCGCTTTTATTTATGTGCGCTTTTATTCTCCGCGCCCAATTGAGGTCGCCATTTTGAAGGTCGCCTTTTTGTGCACGCCCTTATTGAATAGAACCATCCAGCAGTGCAGATACACAGGGAAAATAACTATTTGTCCATCCCAGCATTTCTTTAAGACCAAATGCTGTTATCCTGTAATTCAATTCAAGACGAAGGAAGAAAAAAATGTGATCTTTATTTTAATAATGCATTTTATTTTAATTACACCTTGCCTGATGAAGGGGCCTTAGCTGCGTCGAAAGCTTGCATTTGTAATCTGTTTAGTTAGCCAATAAAAGGTGTCATTTCGCCCTACTTTCTCCTGTATCAATATATGGCTTAACACGGTACAACACTATATTGCTATTATTCTGTCACAGTCAAACACTCTTTTTTTCAGACTTAACAATGTAGAGTTTCATGATGAGGATCTGGCTCTGGTAACACTGCACTGAATCAGGTTAGTTCAATAATGGATTGACGATCGATGATGTTAGCAATTCAAAGTGATAAAGCCTAACCCTCTGAATAAATTCATTGAACTACCTTTTGCAATATGACAACACAAATTCAGTGAATTAAAGGTGAATATTTGTATAAGTCCAGTAAAACATTTGTGAAAAGCTGTTGTGAATGTTCTGTAGGGCAGATTGTGCAGATTCATCTTTGAAAGTGTTCCTTCTGAGGTACCATGGATCTTCAGATCGGCAAAGATGCACCTGGACTTTGATTTTTTGGGTTTGGAATAAGTACAGCTATTATGATGGATGGTGACTGTAAATTGCCTTCATTCCACATAAACCCTCTTTCATTTGCTTGTATCCTCTAAAACAAAAATCTTTTACGGATTTTATCACTGTGTTTTTCTAAATCTACTCACTGACAGCAAATGTTATTTCTCTATGGGATGGCAGTCCATTGCATGGCACATTCATATACCCCAGCTTTAGACTTTTTTTCAAAGAGTTCTCTCAGTCCAGCTGAAATGGACACTTTCTGCTTATCTGCCGCTTATGTAAAGAGCTCAGCTCAGTGGCAAAAATGGACACTTGTAACCTTGCTCCATCTGCTGAGATCTGAAAATGTAAAGTAAAGTTGAATGTTAAAGACAGTCCAAGTGTCAAAGAGGCTCTAGAGTTGAATACATATAATAAAAGGCAGACAGTGAGACACTTAAGAGGTTATGGGTAATGGTGGTATAACATGGCATTTAACATTTTTTCCTATCTCCATTAAGAAAAGAATCTAAGAGCTTAGCTTGTGCCTTTCATGTTATGTATAGTACATCTGATAACATGATAACACAACAGTAGATTTAAAAAAGAATCAAAGGGCAGAGATAGCAGCTGAGCTTGCAGTACTTGTAAAATCCTCCCACAAAAGCAACTCACTCAAAAGCAACCATGAATGTAGAGCCAACACAAGGCACACTTACCTCCACAGCCACACTCTCTTATACTTGTGAAAGTCACCAATCAACATAACCCTCCTGTCTGTGGTATGTTTAAAAATTACTCCGAGAAAACACTTTCAGTCCTGAAAAGAACCTATAAACACCATGCAGAAAGTGTTCTGGTGGAGAATGAGATCGGGATCCCTGGATTATTAAGGGAGTAGTTCTATAGCACAGTGGCGCAGTGGGTAGCGCTGCTGCCTTGCAGTTGGGAGACCTGGGGACCTGGGTTTGCTTCCCGGGTCCTCCCTGCGTGGAGTTTGCATGTTCTCCCCGTGTCTGCGTGGGTTTCCTCCGGGCGCTCCGGTTTCCTCCCACAGTCCAAAAACATGGTGGACTGGCGATTCTAAATTGTCCCTAGTGTGTGCTTGGTGTTTGTGTGTGTCCTGCGGTGGGTTGGCACCCGGCCCAGCATTGGTTCCTGCCTTGTGCCCTGTGTTGGCTGAGATTGGCTCCGGCGTGACCCTGTGTTCTCTTCCGCTTATCCGAGGTCAGGTCACGGGGGCAGCAGCTTGAGCAGAGATGCCCAGACTTCCTTCTCCCCAGCCACTTCTTCTAGCTCTTCCGGGGGAATCCCAAGGCGTTCCCAGGCCAGTCGAGAGACATAGTCCCTCCAGCGTGTCCTGGTTCTTCCCCTGGGCCTCCTCCCGGTTAGATGTGCCCGGAACACTTCACCAGGGAGGCGTCCAGGAGGCATCCTGATCAGATGCCCGAGCCACCTCATCTGACTCCTTTCGATGCGGAGGAGTAGCACCAACCCAGTAATCCCCATTTAATTTTAACAAAAGAAACAAAAATGGTGCATGAGGGCACAGTTCACTGTTTGGGAGCTCTTTTTAAACTTAAATTCAGATCACAGGCATCATTTCCAGGTTGTGGGGAATAGAGAAGATACTGCAACAGCGCCCCCTCTCACCCTGGAGTGGCAGTGCTTACCTCAGTGAGAAGAAGGAAAGAGGATCCCTGGTCGCAAATGCAGGACAATAGCTGTTTATGGAACCTGTAAGGTAGCTAAATAAATAAAAGTTCTTTCTAGAAACTTCATGTGGATGGTCCTTTTATAAACCAACAATGGCTCCTCCATGACATCGCTCTGAGAAAACACTTCGGCACTTTTATTTTTAAGAGTGTATACGGACAGTTTGGTGTAGAAACACCGGACCTTAAAACCTAAGGTTTTTTTTTATTCCATAAATTTGAATTGCTGTGTAACACTTGTCGCTGGACAGGTTTGATGCCAACTTGCTTAAAAAAAGCACATAATTCTAATCTTTTCTAATCTTAAAAATGGCTTGGGGTAAAGGTATCTTCCAAATATTTAACAACACTCACCTTGATGTCTACCAGTTGTGAATTTATTAATTCCGCTATGTGTTCTTTTTACATATTGTAAAGTTGCTGATATGGGCCAAAAATGTAAATAAGTGGGCTTAGAAACTGAATGAATAATTACTTTCTGCATTTTATGTTCTCTCTGAAGTGAGACATGCTTCTAATAAGTTTGTTATGAAGGGGTCAAAGATTAAAAAAGTAAAAATGTTACCAATTCTGTTCTGACAGTACATTGATATTTCATTTCAGGCACTTTAACATTTGACATATTTCTTCTGTGTTTGAATTGTCCAACTGCAGATTCTCTTAGAGAGAAGCTTTGAAAAGGGTGTCACGCATGTGTGCTGAAGGATTGCCTTCCGGGCTCATCAGAGGTATGCAATACCATTCAGAGACACGAGGGGGCATTGTTGCTAACAATATAATTTCCTTCTTCATTCCACAGTGAAGACGTCCAGTAAGGGCAACTATTCCTATCCCTTCTGGTACAATTCATATCAAGCCCGGAATTCCCCAGAAGAAGGTGTCCGGTTTGGTTTTCAGATTAGGAGCTCCTCCCAAACCAGACCTATTCACATCTGAGTAGAAATGATTTTGGGAAAGGAGCTACACGAGAACATGAAGGGAGATATTGAGAAGTGGGGATTCACAGCTGCTATGGAGAGATGGAAGGGTTTGTGGATATTGGTGGATGGGAAATCTGTCTATCTCATTTAATTGCTACAATGTACAATTGCAATGATATACGCAAATGATATCAGCTAAACCACAATCTAAAAGATAACAGTTTTATCTCTTTTTTAAGTGAGTTCCAACTTTTTTCTTCTCATCTGGAGCCATTTTTCTCCAGAGCATGTGAACATTTTTATTGGACTGTTACTCCTGGGCGTGATTATGCTTTCTGGTTTTATTTGTCCATCTATTAATTCCTAAAGTTCTTGTGCTATCAATTGTTGCAGAGGTCTGGTTTTATGCTGGCAGTTTTACAGTAATCTAGACATATAAGAAGTTCCCTTCTGTACATCCTCTTCTGTGTCTCTTCTTACATATCAGCATTTTTTTGATGGGAGAACCCATTTATGAACACAACCATATAGGTGATGTTGCTCTGTTGGTACTCAGTTTCATATGAAAATGATGGGCTGTATCACAGTGATGTATCAGTTTCAGCTGTTTGAGAACATTGTATAGTTTATTACTATTTCTTCTTCAAAGCTTTGAATTTATCACATTTAGCCTTGAAATTGCTTCCTGTAGAAGGGAGAGCAGGATAATGGGAAGGAGAATTGAGATAAATAAAAAAAGATGACTTATACATATCTAGTAAATATATAAAATATGACTGTATAAAGCAAGGGAAAAATTTAGTCCCCTTGGTCTTTATAACAATTTATGATATTTCAATATTAAATTGGAATGTGTTTAACATGGATTTTTTGGCACTGATCAACACAAAAAACAAATAAAGTTATATTGAAAACACAATTGAATATCTACTTTAATAAAAGGACAAGTGTTTGTGTGTCTGTGTGTTGTACTATGTCTTTTTTATCCAACAGATGGTGCGTCACAACCACTGGCACTGCTTTTACAAATGTCACACCAAATGGCATACAACAAATGCACCATTTGTTGGAATGACAAATGCAATGCATTTTATTACTACAAATGTTTATGATGTATAATCTGTTGAAATACCAAATGCAATTGATTCAGTTAGTGCATGCATTATAAAATGCACTGCAAATATTAATGCTGACATTTACATTGATTTTTTAGATTTCCACCAATCATATAGAGGCAGCACAGCTAATGACCTTGTAAAGTAATTAGAAATCAAAATGAATAACAAAACATCCTCTAAATATTCAGACAATTGGATAAAGAGTAAGACAGTTCTGGTATTGCCTCCATTTTCTTTACAAAGCATCTCAAACCAGAGAAGGGAACAAGGGGTAGTTCAAAGTAATGAAAGGAACTAATACGCCTGAGCACCAAACAAAGTGGTGCATGAGTAACTTGCCATTGTCCAGCTAAAACACATAGAACATTACTCACAGGGTATTGAGGGTGCTACTGTACCCCAATAGGTGAAAATGATGAGGATGTAGCACATCTTGCTAGTTCAGCTGGAAAAAGAGCTTGCAGTGGAAAGTGATTCAAAGACTATAGTTCCTCAAACTTTTTTGGCAAGGAAAACATGTTTTTTTCAATGTGGTCATTGTTTATATTATTTGCATGTGACTATATATATTGTGAATTTCCCATCGGGATTAATAAAGTATCTATCTATCTATCTATCTATCTATCTATCTATCTATCTATCTATCTATCTATCTATCTATCTATCTATCTATCTATCTATCTATCTATCTATCTATCTATCTATCTATCTATCTATCTATACTAGGGGAAAAAACTAAAGAATGAACTAGAGCCTATTCTTCTTCACAGCGAGAGAGCAGTCAAATTCAGCAATGGCACGGCAATGCAGCCTTAGGCATTTGAAGGAAAAAAGTGATGGTATGTGTGTAATTTGCATGGACATTCTCCTTTTACATTATCCATCCATCCATCCATCCATCCATTATCCAACCTGCTATATCCTAACTACAGGGTCACGGGGGTCTGCTGGAGCCAATCCCAGCCAACACAGGGCACAAGACAGGAAACAAACCCCGGGCAAGGCGCCAGCCCACCGCAGTTTTACATTATGGTTATCAATGAATACACTAATTGTACAACTGAAAACTGTAAAGGGGACTACTGACCTTTCAAGTGTGGCACAATCTACAATCAATCACAATCATAGATCACTGCAAAACAATCACACTGCACTTTAACGTTTATCACCATTATCACCAAGATGTACACTGTGCAGCCTGTAAAGGACTCCAGTATATAAGCTCCCATTTTCAATCTGTAATACTTTGATATGGTATTTTAATGAGGTTGCAATTAAACCTTTTTATTTATCCATTTGAAGCAGAGAACGTTGTTCATGTTGTATTCAGTCATTTAACTGAGCAAAATGATTTTAACATTTTATTTATAATCCATACATCTATTTTTAGGACTCATTCCAAACAGTTCAGATTTGCAAGGAACTGGAGCTTATCTTGATGTGAAATGAGCCATATAAGCCGGAGCAGCATGCTGATCCTTAGTTAACAAACACACACAGACACATCAGGGGCCAGTTTATATCCCTGGTACACCTAACCTACATGTCTTTGAACTGTGGGAGGAAACCATGTTCTGGAAAAAAAAACTTTCCCCTATTTTCAAAGAAGACATTCACGGAGACCACATGAGAATGCAGAACAATTCTTTACTTGCACATAGATATGCCTACATGTCTCAGTCCATGGAGTGAGTAATCAATAATCCAATTCATTTGCTTTTATGCTTTCCTGCTACCAATTACTTCATCCAATACATCATGTCATCTAACTTTTAATATGCAGAATTCTATCATCTTAACTAGTCAACTACAGCCACCAGTAACTTCATATACATGTCGATTCTTACATTATTCTAAATATCGCTTCATTATTAGGGGTGTCCTACAGGTTTTCTCACTAGTTTGTCCTCGCTTTTTAAGGAGGTGTTCATTACTCACTTACTTCATTTTAACCTTAGTAATGATGTTGGTGGCTCCTCTAAGATGAGGCAAAAGCCTCACAAATTCTCAAACTTTAAGCCATGTTTAGTTAACCCTTTATTTGCCTTCAGCCCCTTTCCTCTTGTTTTAATAAATTCATTATCAAAACTTCATATAAGTATGTACTTGTAATAAATTGTAAACATTATACATTAACTAAAAATTCCATAACCTGAGCACCCTGTGGAAACCCACACAGATACGAAGAGAGCATCCAAACTCCATGCAGTGACAACCTTGGATGTGAACCCTGGTCTCCTTACTGTGAGACAACAGCACTACAATGCCTGCAAAAGACAATTCCAAAAACAATGAAGTCCCAGTACAGAATCCAAACAATGGTTAGAAAACAGAGTAAAAAAAGATCAGGAATCCAGAAAAAACACAAAAAAACACAGTAGAAAGAGTGGCTCCTGGGGCTCACACCCACCTGTCCAGTCATGGATGCAGATCATCACTTTTCTAGGCTGGGTGAAGTAGGAAGGCTGAGCCTTCCACTGGCTATTCTTATTTGGAAAAGGTCAGGATTGGGAGCACCCAACAGCCTCTGAGTCAGATGCAAGCAAGTTGGCAGGTCTATTGCTTGTTCCCTGACCCCTATATGCACAGCAAAACTACTTTATGAAAAATGGAAGAAGAAATGCAGGAAGCTTTAAGCTCATGTCACGTTACACGACTTTTTGTTGTGGGGTATGTCAGATTTGCCAATTGCAGTTGCTGATCTTGTCACTGCACCATGCCAGGAAATGTGGAAAGTCCTTGCATTTATGGGACTGAGCATGGATGGACAGGTGGTCCCACCTCTTGGGAAACCAGCCAGAAAACATATGGAACATAACACAGAGAACAAAGCAAATAATAAACAAAAGTAACATTAACATAAATAAATGACACAAAAATGAACAAAAAGGTCATCAAACAAGGAAATCAACTGCACACATGGTAGGAATCCATCCTGAAACATTAGCAGTTTCCACAAGTGTAGTTTGAAATAGGTGAAAGTTAAAGCTTCTTGCAAACTGTAAACAGCTGTTAAAATTCCAACTGTTCTTGAGCAATTTCATTTTGGAGAAACGTATACCTTTACTGCCTTAGGCAGCCTTAGGTATGAAGCAACTATAGACAGGGTACCACTTCCTCAGTGGTCCAGTCCTAATTCTAAGCAGCAAAGAAACTGACACACATCTTTGGGGAGTTAGCTCAGAAAAAAAACTAAATAAATGTACAACAAATCCAGCCATGAAAAAATGATGCACATTCCATACATAAAACAATCACTGAACCAGCAGCCCCTCTTATTTAATTTTCCCTCTCTACCACCAAATCACATTCTGCAGAGGTAGTTCACTAACCACAAAGGAGAGACCTGTAGAAATAAGTTTTGATATCACTGACAAACTGAGAGGTTGCTACTTCTGACATGGGAAGTGACCTCAGAGATATTGGGAGCTTTGGAATACAAGAATGAAAAAAAGAATTTAGTTTTCTAATTAGAATGCCCAGCATGTTTTTGCATTACAGAATGGCCAGAAGTTGGGTAGCCAGCTGGTCTAGGTAACCAACACTGTTGATGAATCCAGTCATTGACACCCACCCTTCCACAAATAATTTTTTCAAGGAATGCAATTTACAGAAGCTTATGTTTTCCTCTCCTCTATTGTCAACTGGCTATGTCTCTCTATTATAAAAAAAAATCTTGCAGAGAAACAGTAGGGCGTTGAGACATGATCTTCACGTTAAGATCACGGAAGACACTTAAAAGACCCGCGAGACTAAAGAGACTGGCCATGGAGCGTCTCACGGGGACCTTAAACATGAGACTTTGTGCCAAGAGATTGACTCAGGACCATCTCGCGATGACATAGAACATGCGATTCTTTCAAGACACGCCCTATTTACAACCAAATAAGAGCATGGGGCGGACAACACACTCAGTCGTGTTTTGGCTTTGAGCACACACAGATCCAGGGCTCTCAGCGCATATAAAGCATATAAGGACAATATGTTATAGATGAAACATAGACGACTAAGCGAAGAAGAAGCAGCATGGAGAAAAGAGACTCAAAAGCATTGGAGAAACAAAAAAGAAAAAGAATAATCTAGGTGCAAATTCAGAAAATAAGGAAAGTAATTATCAGCCCGGAACAAGTGGAATTGAAAAAAAAAGCACGTCCAATCCGGACTTTGGCACTATACACATGCAGAGCAGGTTAGAGATTATGAAAGCAATGGAATTCGAAAGGCTCAAAAAAAAAGGCTCATTGCACATGTGGAGAAAGTTAAAGAATATGAAAGTAGGAAAATTAGAAAGTATAAAAAAAAGAAAGTAAAGATTGCAGTAGCGCAAACAAATGGAAATTATTACTCGAAAAAGGGAAAATAATCACCACAGACCAGGTGTCATTGAAGTAAAAGCAGGACAAAGCGAGGTCAGAAATAAAAGACAGAGTAGAAAACAAAGTAAAATGTCATAAACAGGTTATAGAACAAAGGGGCCAAACACATGCAGAGCAGGTTAGAGATAATGAAAACTGGAATTCAAAAGACTCAAAAAAAACGTAGGTGTGAAACACATGCAGAGCAAGATACAGAATTTGAAAGCAGAAAAAAATGACTGTCAAAACAAAGAAAGTAAACATCGCATTAGCGCAAAGAAAGAGAAATTATTACTTGGAGAAATAACGAAAAGGCGAATAGAGATCAAATATATGGACACAGGTGATATGTCAGAAGTATTTAAATATTGTAAGGCTTTAAAGTTTAAGTCAAGAGAATTTCAAAAACAGAGTTTACCTCACATGCATTTATTGGTTACTTTGCAAAAAAAAATTATTAACTGCTGAATTATGGTACAAAGTCATTAAACACATGTCTCACTGACCTCATTAAAAAGATTCAGCACATTGGGACTCAAAAGATTCCAAATATTGTTTTTACAGAAGTTCAGAAATAAAAGTGAAACTAATGAAATAGCAACAATTCAAAGAAAAAAAATCATAAAAGTGTGTATCCGGAAAAACAAAAACAAGGATTGGTGAGCGAAGTGAGCAGGGGGCAAAGCCCCCTAGTCTTAATAATAATACAAATGAAGTTATATTGTCCTGATTTGTTAAAGTTAATTAAATGGTTACTGCTTTGTTTTACTGTGTGATGAAACTAATTTATGGTATGTGTATGACACAGATATATTTTTTAACTATTTCAGTTATTGTTTTATAGCAGAAAATTTGTGCAAGCACTCTGAACTTGTGTCCAGTGAGAGCACTATATAAAATCAGTTGAATTGTATGCGGCGTACTTCATGCGTTATAGCACTTTGTGAACAGTGCTGAATAAACTAAAGATTGATCGATTCATAAGCAGGCTACCTGCCTTTTAGTAAATGCAAAGATAGATATTTTTTTTTATACTGAACATCTTAATGGAATTTTGCTGCTTTGTTTTCTTGTGTCTGCGGTGGGTTGGCGCCCTGCCCGGGATTGGTTCCCTGCCTTGCGCCCTGTATTCGCTGGAATTGGCTCCAGCAGACCCCCGTGACCCTGTGTTCGGATTCAGTGGGTTGGAAACTGGATGGATGGATGTTTTCTTGTGTATACTTCACATTTTACTTGTGTGCTATCCTTGGTGACTCACTTATTGTTATACAAATGTAATGAATTATTATTATTATTATTATTGTTAGTACTCCCAGTACAGAAATATGGAAACAAGTGTACTGTATTTGTAATAAAAGTAGTTTGGCCCCCTAGTAGCTCAACTGTAGAACTGTAAAAGATAATTCTGTATTTTGAAATCCAATCATTAGTTCACTGGGTTATTTAGGTTGAGGACACCATTGTTTTTATATACTAAAGTATAGAGGTTAAATGACTTTCTCAGAAACACATAACCTGAACAGATAACCTCATCAGTTAAAGATGAAAGCCATTACCACCGCACCAAAGTATCTGCCAGTATAAACAATGACACTGTAGTTTTGTTTTGTAAAGTGTTAAAGCATGGTGTTACAAAACTCCATAAAAAACATATTTTTTTATATTTTGTCCACCTCTATGACTATTTAACTTCTGAGCTTTATCTAATCTTGCTTCATTTTAGTTAATGTGACCAAGATATTTTATCTTTAGTTTGATTTTAAATAATTCCATTGTGCAATTGGATTTGATCTTACTAATCTATCCATGTAGCATTCTGTGTGATGTGGTTGTTAGGGTAATAATTTGAGATAATATTTTCCTGTCCAGTTTTTTCATTTTTTTTCCAAGAAACATGTGTTATCACTGCAAAGTATACAGTATGTGAGAGTGACCAGGAGAGGAAAATACAAAAACAGGCAACAACAACAATAACATTTATTTATATAGCACATTTTCATACGGGCAATGTACCTCAAAGTGCTTTACAAGATGACAAAAAGAAAGTTATCTGAAATGAAAAACAAATAAGATTAGGCAATAATATTAAAGAATAAGTAACAAAGGCAAAAGGTAAGTAAGGTCAGATGGCTGGGAGGAGAGAAAAAACAGACAAAAAGAAACTCCAGTTAGGCTGCAGATACAAAATAAAATCTGCAGGGGTTCCAAAGCCAACATTGATCGCAAAGCCCCCACTGGGCATTCTTTCTAACATAAATGTTTGTAACTCAGTTCTCTTTGTTTTCAGTCTTCACATGATTGTAATTGTTGATGTTTGTCTTGTGGAAAGCTGAGATGCCCACCTTCAGTCCACTAGCACAGGGTGCTGCATGTTGCCTTGCTCAGGTGGTGGTAGTGAAGAACCAGAAAAAATAGCAGAGTTTAGTAGAGATTAATACAGATTGCAGATCCCTGAAAATATGATAATTCTATGCCCATATAGTCTATCAGGAAATACTATTAAAATGTAGCTACAAAAAAAGCTATATTAAAATAATGGGTTCTTCGCAGTTTTTGAAATGAACCATAGTACTAGCCTGGCGAATTTCTGTTCGTAAAGTATTCCAGATTTTAGGTGCGTAACAGCAAAAGGCCACCTAAACTCTTCTTTTAAGCCTGCTGTTGGAATTATAAGAAGACCTCCATTCAAAGATTTAAAGTTATGACTTGGATTGTAGGGAGATAGGAATTCCAAAATATAGGACGGAGCAAGATTATTTACAGCTTTGTAAACCAATAGTAGTATTTTAAAGTCAGTTCTAAATGACATGGGTAACAAATATAACAATGCTAAAACTGGTGAGATGTGCTCAAATTTTCTTTTACTAGTTCAGATTTTGGCTACTGCATTCTGTACTAATTGTATTCGTTTGATGTCTTTCTTAGATAGTTCTGTTAGCAGTGCATTATAATAATTTAGTCAACTAAAAACAAAAGTGTGAACTATAATTTTTCAGCATCATGTAAATTTATAAGAGGTGTAACTTTTACTATATTCCTTAAGTGAAAATAATGCAGTCCCAGTAATATGATTAATATGTGATTTAAAGTTCAGCTCGGGCGGCACGGTGGCGCAGTGGGTAGCGCTGCTGCCTCGCAGTTGGGAGACCTGGGGACCTGGGTTCACTTCCCGGGTCCTCCCTGCGTGGAGTTTGCATGTTCTCCCCATGTCTGTGTGGGTTTCTTCCCACAGTCCAAAGACATGCAGGTTAGGTGGATTGGTGATTCTGAATTGGCCCAGGTGTGTTTGTGTGTGTCCTGCGGTGGGTTGGCACCCTGCCCAGGATTGGTTCCTGTGTTGGCTGGGATTGGCTCCAGCAGACCCCCATGACCCTGTGTTCGGATTCAGCGGGTAGGAAAATGGATGGATGGAAGTTCAGCTCAGACTTAATAGTTCCCCCTAAATTTTTTACCTCAAGTTTATTTCTAATGCCCTTACTATATCCATGTTTGCCAGTCACTAAGATTTCTGTTATCTCCTTATTTAGGTTGAGAAAGTTAATGCTCATCCAATTGGAAATGCTGCTAGGACATTGGATCAGAGGGCCAAGAGCATCAGGGTCATCAGGCGCTATATAAAAATACATCTCTGAGTCATCAGCACAGCTGTGGTAGCTCACCTTGTGCTTTAAGATAATCTTTCCTAATGAAAGCATGTAGATTGAAAAGAGAAGTGGAACCAGAATAGATCCTTGTGGTACATCATATACAATATTGTGGGCCTCCAAAGTACAATCACCACAACTAACAAAGAATTTTCTACTTATTAATTAAGACTGCAACCAATTTAAGAGGCTACCAGAGTGGCCCACCCACTGTGTAAGGCGATTTATAAGAATACTGTGGTCTGTGTTGTCAAATGCTACGCTCAAATCTAAGAGAACAAGTATAGATATGTAGCCTCTATCCACATCAACCCATAAATCATTTAGTACTTTAACTAATGCACTTTCTGTACTATGATTTGTTCTAAAACCTGACTGAAACATGGAATACAGTAATCATTTAGCTGCCTAATTACTGCATTTTCTCAGATTTTACTTAAGAAAGGCAGGTTAGTAATTGGTCTAAAGTTATCAAAAACAAAGGAGTCAAGATTATTTTTCTTGAGCAAGAGTTTAACAACTGCGGTCTTAAGATGGTCAGGGAAGACCCCCTGTATCTACTGATGGGTTCACTATGTCAAGTATACCATCAATTAGCACATCAGAGACTTCTTTAAAAAGCCTGTGGCACTGGGTCAAAGGCGCAGGTGGAGGGTTTCAGTTAAGAAATAATTCTACATAGTTTTCGTAGATCTATTCCAGTCAAAGAATTTTATTTATTTAAAATGGAATGCTGCAATCCAATTGGATTAACTATGGGGGAATGTACTATATTATATCTAATATAATTTTCTTTGTTTTTATAAAATATAACAAAAGCCTTGCAGGTTTCACTAGTAGTTTTTCAGAGGCATTCCATTGAGTGAGCTGAGTTTAAAAGTTGATTGATAATTGAGAATAAAACTCAGATTACCAGTATTACAGTTTATAATTTTAGAGAAATAGGACTGCCTCTCACGGTGGACTACATTGTTTTATTCAGTTATGTTAGCCTTCAATATTTCAAAGTGGCCTATCAGTTTAGTTTTTCTCCCTTTACACTTAGCTCTCCGGTTCATTCTGTATAAATCAGACATTTCAGATAGAGCTTAGTTGTCCCTCACTGTTGTGTCCCACACATGCATGAATCCACCATTATGTCCAGTGACTGGATACCATGAAATCAAACCACTTTGGTTTTGCCATAGTGAGTCACAGAGCCCTATGATTGAGAATCTGTGGGCACCTCACTACTCAAATGAACTTAAGCTTTGGCTGTCCATAACACAGTATGATTTTCTTATGATGTAAATGAAGCCTATGACAGAAACCTTGTACTGTTATGCCATTATAAGGTACTCAGTTTGGACAGTTTCAAAAGCATTTTCACACCCAGTTCACTGGAGCGTTTTCTTCGAACTCTAGAGCGATTTCCCTGCAGTCAGGTTTATTTCAGTAAATGTGAACATGACAATCACACTCTAGTGTGTTTGTACAGTATAAAAAGAATAAGCTCTTCTGGACGCTTTAACATTCTTCTGTGCATTGAGAGCTTCTTATATAGATTGCACTGACCTGCAGAATTTTGGAATTCTAAAACAGTCAACGTCCCCTTTAAGCAATTTATCACAGTCACCATCACTTTGCATGTTTTGCTCTTTTGCTTTCATTTTTTTTTTAACTTTTACTATTACTATTATTATATCATATTTGTAAGGTCATCGATTGACACAATTTTAGTATTGACCTGCTAAGACTAGCCAACACGTTCTGAATGTGTGTTTGTGAGTGATATCACTAGAGCATGTTCACATGGTTTTGGTGGCCATCTTCTTTAAAGGCTAGTGATAAACTCTTTTATTGTCTACACGTGTCAAACTCATTTCTCGAGCAAGTTCTTTTCAAGGTTTTTTGACTTTTTGCTTTGACTTCAAGCGCATGTTTTCCTATTAATTTGTCAGTGACTTTCTAAGAGTTCTGTGATTCACCCCCAATTCCATCCTGCCTGTCTTGTCCTTTTGATTGTCCACCTTGCTCAAGTCACAAAAATTCACCTTTGATCAACATTACATTAAAAGATCAAAATGTTCACAACAGCCACTGCACATTAACTTATTTCTGCTGAATGGAAATAAACACAAAGCAAGTGATACTATGCCTCTTTATTGATCATACTGAGCTCAGGGCTCATTGTGGTTTTCACACATAAAATATCCATGAGGGATGGTTGCCATTCTTCAGAAATAACGTTGACGACACCAAAAAATAAACCTGTTATTTAAAAAGTTACAAAAAACCTACAGAAATTCTTTGTAAACAGCAGGAAACCAGATAGCAAAATCCTGCAAAACACTCAATAAATATCTCCATACAGTGATATGATCTTCACTGTGTGTGTGGTTCACCAACAAATGATTTCAGCTTACCATTCAAACATGGCCATTACATTTGGTTGATTCATTCTGTCAACACTGCATTCTGCTGAATGGTAGACCACAGTTTTCTCCAAAAAAGGCAGCCACCTGGCTGCCATTCATTTTAAGCAAAGGAGATCCTGAATTGTACAGCTTCGTCACCAAGAAGAGTCATGTCAGCAGTCCTAGGTGATGTATAATGAAAAGCTTACAGAGGACTGGAAATAACCCACTAAAGCTCAGTTTTCCTATAGTTTTTTGTATTTCCTTCTATGACACTGACAGATTCATAGGGGTTCCATGTGGTTGCATATTTGCTCTTTGGTTTACAAGCCTGTTAAGCAATGCTAATCCCTGGAGAGAAGATGGCAGTGTCCAGCTAACTCAGTCCTTAAACAGACCTTGACAAAGTCTCACAGAAGTTTACTTCTCCCTGCTGTTAACGTAATCCTTGAAGAACCAATAAATAGAGACCATGAAATTGGAGGCAGAGGTCGTACCATATGAAGAGCTTATGTCAAACTACTCATGGCTTGTCATCTTTCTTGTCATGAAGTTGTCTTTTATGACACTGTAGAAGGTTCATACTGGTTTTCCACGCTGCTTTTTGAATGACATTTATTCAATGCTCTGAGAAGTGTCTCTGCATGAGGTGCTGCTTTAATCCAACCTCACTGTCCAGCAATAGGGTATAAACATCTCTCAAAATTACTTTTCATACTCCACTGGCTATTCTGAAACACTCTGGACACAGCTGCTTAGAAAAGAACTCAATCTGGTTACATCACCTTCAATAGGACCTACCTAAACATGGAGGAGGAGAAAAAGAAATGTTTTAGTGAGTACTTTAGACTTCAATAAATCAATCCATGTTTTATATTACACAGCACCACTATGCCAGGTTCACAACACAACACATTCTTTCTTTTGATCAATTGCCTAGTAATGGTAGTAGAGTACACGCTACACAACAAAGTGCAGATGGCTTAATGATTTAGAAGATCTTTCCCCCACAAAGAGCCCAAACCAAAAACTCCATTGTTTCATGAAAACACAGGTGAGATGTGACTCTTTCCATTGACGTGACTTTTCTAAAATTTGCAGCTAGGCGAGAAGCTTATAATACAAGCTGTCCGTGCTCTAAATAGTCCAGAAAGAACAAAAATGACAAAAAGGGAAATAGGGAATGTGTTGATTCAATCAAAGACAGGAAGATTTTGTCAGTAAAGAAAAAGGCAAGTTGTTAATTGTATTTGATTTGAATGAGGCCTGTGGGTATCCAGACACTAAGGTCATAAATTGAGGCAGCTTTTCTCAGATGGCTCTGCATTGAGCCGAGCTATCCTTGCAGATGTCTCAAGTGAATGGTTTTCAAGAGTATTGCAACATATAATTCTTGCAAAATAGAATTCTCAAATCCACAGTAGCAGGATTTGACTTGTCAGCTGGTTCACTTGGGAGACGACTAGTCCAGCTATCAAAGGTTCCTGGTTGTGGGAATCAGTAATGGGGTTGGTTTGGGTTTGGTTTACGAAGCCTCTCCACCTAAAAGGAGGGGCTTAGAGATCATCAATTATGGTAGATGTCTATCCCCCATAGGGGGCAGGAGTAAATTTCATAAACCATATTTCATAAATCATAATTGGGGGCAGGGCTTAAGGTCATCAATCATCAATTTCTTCCTTTTTTACAGTTTCTTTCTGATATTACTACTCTCCAACGTGTAAGGACTACTCAGTATTCTAAAAACATGACAGTTTGTGGACATATTAGGATACAATGAAAAGGAAGATGACGCGAGTGAAGGCGCAAGAAAGAAAAAGAGGAAGGCGAATGACAATACGTTCATGTGAGATCGAGGATAAGATAGATGGAAGAGACACATTTCCCACTGTGGTCTCTGAATGAAGTAAAATGTGGGACAAGAAGAAAACAAATGGAGTAGGCAAAGTCAACAATGAAAAACAAATGTGCAGGTAAACAACAAGTGACAGCCTGAAATGAAGATTTAAAATGCAGAGAATGACAGGAAGAACAAGAAGTGGGTGCGTAAACTGAAGAAAAAGTGAAGGTATAAAATGAACGCTACAAGCTGACAGCATGGAATGAAGAAAATGGCATGACCTCAGAGTGACATTAAAAATCCACAAGGTGAAATGAAGAATTGTAATTAAAATCCTGAAGATAAAGTTCAGAATGAAAAGTAAAAACAAATGAAGTATACTAGGGTCTATTGAACGGTGGGCAGCAGATGTCACTCATCACCACGATGTGGCTGGCAATATACCCTGCTGGCATGGTCAAAAGACTAACATTTAAAAGGGTGAACTTTACAGCAAAGCATACATTTGTAATCTTCATTAGAAGAAGACTGCAGCATGCAAGATCAAGATTTAAAAATGTCAGCAGCATGGGAACGTTAAAACACCTCAGCTTGAAATGAAAAGGCCCTGTGCAGGGGCTTCCTGCGGTCCAAAATTTACAACAGGTTTATGCAAGGAGCCTTTACCTACTTCAATTCCAATGCAGGTTGGTATTCACAAAAGGTTTGCGCAAGGACTCTTGGTGTGTCTTACAGAAAAAAAAATTGGGACAATGGGTGAGTATGAGGCTGACTCTTCTAGCATAAGTGTATGCGGCCAAAGAGTACAGTGAATAGAGAATCTTTTGTCAGTGCGTAGGCAGTAGTTCAGTGGGAGGCTGCTAGCTCCCACGTGTCAGAACTACTCAGTAATCCAAAAACTTGACACTTTGGGGAAATAAAGTATATGATGAAGGGTAGGTGACACAAGCAACAGAGTCAGAAAGAAGAAGAGGCAGGCAAGTGACACTGCGGTCATGTAAGATCGAGAATACCATAGATGGAAGAGACACTTTTCCCACGGTAGTCTCGTAATGAAGTAAAGAGTGCGAAAGGAAGAGTACAACGCGAGTTTTCAAAGTGAATAATAAAAAGCGTAAGTGCAAGGAAAAAGGAAGAAAGTGACGTCCTGAAATGAAGCTTTAGAATGCAGAGAGTGGAAGGAGGCATTGGGAGGGAGCGCGTAAAGTGAAGAGAAAATGAAGGTATGAAATGAACAGTACAAGCTGAGAGCGCAGAATGAAGAAACTGGCACGAGGGAAAAGTGACATTAAAAGTGCAGAACATGAGATAAAGAATCGGCTTTGAAAATGCAAAGGTAGAAAGGAAGCCTGGGTGGAGAATGCAGGGTACGCGAACCTGGCTGGTTTAGACTACAAGCGGCAGCGGTGGCTTGTTGTCTCGCGGCGGCAGTGGTTGCAGCCGCAAGCAGGTCATGAAGAGTATTCTTCCAGAGCGTGAACTTGACATAAGAGCGTGCATTTGAAATGGTGATTAAAAGATGACTGCTACATGTAATCATCCATCCATCCATTTTCCAACCCGCTGAATCCGAACACAGGGTCACGGGGGCCTGCTGGAGCCAGTCCCAGCCAACACAGGGCACCAATCCTGGGCAGGGTGCCAACCCACCGCAGGTCACACACACACACAAACACCCACACACCAAGCACACACTAGGGCCAATTTAGAATCGCCAATTGACCTAACCTGCATGTCTTTGGACTGTGGGAGGAAACCGGAGTGCCCGGAGGAAACCCACGCAGACACGGGGAGAACATGCAAACTCCACGCAGGGAGGACCCAGGAAGCGAACCCGGGTCTCCTTACTGCGAGGCAGCAGCGCTACCACTGCGCTACCGTACATGTAATCAAGATTGAAAAAATGTCCTCATGAAATGAAAGTTTATAACATGTCAACTTGAAATGAACAGTTCCTGTGCAGGGGCGTCCTGATGTTCGAAGTCTTAACCAGGCTTACGTAGGGAGCCTTGGGCTAAGGTTCTCACGTATTAGTCGAGGTATAGCTGCGATTCTTGAGAGACAATCTACCAGAAATTATTGCAGGGATCCGGGTTCGAAACCCGTTCATGGCACATTGCTGAGTGAAAGAACATATCTCTAAAATATATATTTTTTAAAACTTTCTCTTTGACGAACGGTGCTTTGAATTCTACTTTACAGATTTAGTTGTTTATTTTTATTTTTTGATTAAACAAAAACTGTTTAATGAATGATTGATTTGTTAAGGAACGTATGGACACCCCGTGACCCTGTGTTCGGATTCAGCGGGTTGGAAAATGGATGGATGGATGGACGTATGGACAACAAGCATAGTTAAAATCACAATTAAACAAACTGCCTGCAAATTCTATTTAATCATAATTATAACAAATAATAACGCATTTCACTTACTTATACAGCACCTTTACCATGGTCTCAGGCGGCCGCACAGATAATCAAGAGGCGTACAATAACCATGAAAGCACAATAAGAATGAATAAATAATAGTTCACAGCCTTGTGTTTGTATGTATTTATAAAATTTGGGAAGTAATATATTCTAGTTGATGCTGACATTTAATTAATTTTAAGTAGGTAAAAATAAATATTTGGAAATATTGCAAAGGGAAATATTTATATTCTTATAGTAAACTATCTATCTAAACAGCACACACACCATTTAGTTAATTATATATATCTTCTTCTTCTTCATTCGGCTGCTCCCGTTAGGGGATGCCACAGCGGATCATCTTTTATATATACCCTGGCCAAATCAGGCATAAGAATAGCACAGAAACCCACGAACAATCTGCGCACTATCCTTTTCAACGCTAAAAACAAGAAATTGACAGCAGAAACGCGAAACGAAGTTTATAGCATTCCATGCAGTTCTTGTCCAGCGGTATACGCAGGACAAACATCAAAAAGAATTGCAACTCGCATACAGGAACATCGCAACGCCATTAGAAGGAAGGACTCACGATCACAGATCTATACGCATACAAAATCAACAGGACATACGTTTAACTGGGACAATGTACAAGTAAGATTTAAGGCCAGTACTAAAAGTGCCAGAGAACTGACTAAATCTTGGCTATCAGACAAAAACGCCATTAACGAACATTTGGACATAAACCCAGCATATGCAAACTTAAGTAGAACATGTTCATAATAAATAAAACGTTACGACCTGTACCCCATATATATGCTGTTCTACAGTACGATTAGAATCGTCTCAGTATTAAAGGTGTAGGTCTATTTTATAAGCATATTTTATAACATCAATGTTAATATCGAGTATAACTATAATTACTGTATTATTATTATTCTGTATTAGCATTGATATGAACAACTTGTGAAATTAGTGTTAAGTATAAAAAATGAAACTATGATTATACAATTCAATGTTTATTATATTTATACATTATTATGTCTTTACACGTTTTGCACACATATTTAATAAATGTAATAAACTGCACCAAGAATGGTTAAAAAAATCATTCAGAAAATGTGTACGTGAATGTAAATATATCTGCACAAACCGACACTCGTGAGTAACAATTTTAGAAGGTTCAAAATGAAACGCAAATCGCAAAGCGTCTGTGTGCAGACTCGAACAAGCTTCTGCAGAATACATTAACTGACAAGAGGCTGGCCCGCCCTTTCTGAATTTTGGTAGCCAACACGAGCCGTGACTCGCCAATTCTTGGTAGCCGACCGAGCCATCATTGGCCAATTCTTGGTAGCCGAACCGGGTTGTGCATGGTCAGTTCTTGGTATAGATACGGGCCGCGATTGGCCCGAGCTTTCAATTCTTGGCAGAATCGTGGTAGCAGAAAGCGATCTGACTAGATTTCGCTACCAAGAATTACCTCGACTCATGGCTGCTCGGAGGCGCCACGTAAATTCCTACGCTGGTGTGTACTCAGGAAGGGTTTACGCGAAAAAAACTTGCGTAATTTACGCAAAAAAGTCAGTGAGCATGCGCGAGTCTGAGGCCAACTCTATTGACGCTAGTGTCTGCGTCCGATGAGTAAAGTGAATAGGGAATAGCTTGTCATTGCGTAGCTTGCTGCAGGCGCAGCACCGAAGAGCTGGCTTTCAATTCCAATCATTTCCTCCTTATTCCTTTATGATCTAGTATAGATTCACATATAAAAAGCACAATGATACACCAGGGACATTATTTATAAAGGGTACATAAGCAAAAAATGTGTTTTGCGTTTCCATGCTCACTTCGATATGTACTACTGTATATAAACCCTCTCTCGTCTTGGATATTCACGTTTCTTCTAGGTTTTGCACACTGGCGGCACCCAGCGTCAAAGCAGTGCTAGTGTTTCTGTGGTCAGCTTTTCTTTTTTAGATTTATATCTTTGATGCCGGTTTTATCAAATACACCAAAATTAACTGCATATCGTTTACAAATTTAATGCACTTGATTGTATTAATTCTCTAACAATATAATGATGCAAACTATTCCAACTACTATGCCTGCTTTAGCGTTGTTAGACGACATCACAGATGGAAGTTAGAAGAGAGCACGTTTTAATAGATGATGATGTCTGGCTTCTGAGTTGATTTCGATTTCCAAGAACTACCCTGTTGGAGATGTGTGCTTAACTGGGGCCAGCTTTGAGGAATTGTGCTCTGTCTGCTCCTTTGGAACTGTCCACTCTCAGGTCTTTAGCCAGAGGAGCTTTCCAACGTGAGCTTGCTGACTGATCAGGAATTTTTCAGTCATCACTGAGTCGCGCCATGCCAGCTGTATAGGATGGTATTATGCACTTGTCATCCAGATAGATACGATTTCCCTACACTGTGGTTGAACTGGGAAAAGCAATTCGAAGTAACGTCAGGTTTTCCAAATGTAATCGGAGCAGTCAACTGCACGCATGTTGCTATTCCAACAGTGCTGGATAAAGTTACCTTAGCCAGGGATGAATTACCAAAAGAATGAGCTGGCATTACATCATCAATAGAAGGAGAGCCTATGAAAATGGCAACTCTGCACTGTCATAGGTGCTTTTTCCAATTAGTGTAGCAAAAGGCAAGAGATCCTTTAAAGTATAAAGAGCAGAGAATCGATGCATTGTGGTGCTTGGTGCTGATGCTACACTATAAAGACACCTTCAGAGAATAAAGTTGCTTATATAAATAGAAACCATTTCCACACTATTAATGTGCTGCTCTATAGTGCACACAATGTGTGTCACATTGTGCAAGCATATAGTGTGCTTCATAATGTGGCACACAATCGTGGCTTACCTGTACCTGAAGAGATGTGGTGTGATAAACCGGACCCACCAAATGATCAGCCAAATCTGACACCATTCCATTCATTTCATTTGAATGTAATTAGCAGAATATAAAAACGAGTAATCAGATGCAGCATTTATTTTTTAACCAATTAATTTAATTTATGGTCAATATCACATAGTACAGCTCTTATATTCCTTAGTTCATTTGCCACATCTTGAATTGCATCCACTATTGCATTTTGTGACTCCGGAACAGCGTCCTTCAGCACTTAGCCAGATGACCTCCCAGCGGTTTCCAAGGCAGAGGTGTGTGTGCAGCCAGCACCTGAACACATGCTCAGCACAGCCAGCAGCACCTTCACCGCCTGACCATCGCACATGGGTCAGCTTTTCTAATATTGTCTGAAACAGAATAGATGGTGGGCTACGATTCGTCTTTTCACATCAACTGTGATGTCTGACCACTTCTTTTTTATTTCGGGCACTGTGCAACTTTCTGAACTTGAACTTTTGAGTGTCTCCGCCAAGCTGTTTTTGTTTATACCACTGAGTAAGCTAACAAATAGTACGTTTTTCGTTGCCTCCACTTCATATTCGCTGAAATTCTTCTTTTTCACATGCTTTTGCCATTGTCTTTTAACCAAACACTAGAAAAGGTTATATTTATATTTATTTGTATATTAAAATATGCAAAATTCTGAGAGGGGGTGGGGTGGCAGGCCTGTGCACATGCGTTATATTTCATGCTGATTGGGATTTATGGAGCGGAAGTGCGTGGAAGTTGGTTTACGCATGGTTTTGTACATCTGAATTTTTTAGTGCATACGCAAATTTCCAGTTTTGCCAATACGCTAAGCACGGCATTATACATGAGGCCCCAGATGTTTTGGCCACAGCAGATGACCAGGGGTATTAGCGATGTCATATAAGGTTTTTTAAAACTTTCCATTAATTTAAAGTATTTACATCAAAAGGAGCCATTTTTATCCTTTGATGATAACTTTTGTCATAAGAATATACTAGATCCAGCAATTTATCAATGTAGGTTCTCGTATTACACACACTTCAAAATTTCCACATTTTAGATTTTAGCGTGAGATTAAAACTCTCCAACACGGATGCCTTTAACTCATTTCCTGTGGTGAAATGTTTTATTCCGTTCTTCTTTCTCCTTATCAGTCTGGAGTTTCTTTGGAGTTCTACCCAGGGGGGTAACTACCATGTGTGTAGGGTGAGACATCACACAGTCCCCAGCATTTGGGTGGCCCTGGCGTCACATGGAAAATAAAAAAAGAAGAAATCTTCAAATAAAACAATAATAAATACAAAGGAAAAAAAGAAGTACAAACGTTACTCGAATAGCCCAGGCGTTGATTTGGACTCATTCTGCGTGCTTTAAAATAAAACATAATTAGTGTTAAACTGAATGCAGCCAGCGTGAATATGTTTGTAATGTTTCCAAACACATTGTTACACGGTTTCGCAATCAGTCATTTCAGTCAACAATTGCTCACGATGGTAGTGACATTTCAAAACTAAAGTGATCAGGTAATCTGTGATAGCCTGATACAATATGAGGTTGATTTGATTGCTCTTCTAGTTGAAAGTATTAACTACAACTTTTATAACATGCTTGAAACCATAGATACAAATATTCATGTAAGTTATGTTACGAGTATGGCATTCCGCAAATGTAGAAATATAGGTATGTGAAAATTAAGAACTGATTTACAAAAAATACCTCAAGCATGGCCATAAAAAATCATGTTTGTTTATATGAAATTATTGTATGATCCAAAAAATTTCAGATTTAGGGTGGCTGTGAAAAAAGAACTCTTGGCTTAGATCAAAAGATTTATAGATTTTTTTATAGATTTATATGTCATCAAAACTTCTAACCTCAAAATTATAAATGACAGATGTAATCAGAAATTTAGAAGCATTAATCAGGTGTTAACATGACAGCAAAATAAAGTTCAATGTAATAGCAAAACATGTAATACTAGATTAGACATGAAATTTTATTCCACAGCCGCCCTAAATCTTACATTTTTTGGATCACATGTTAGAAATGTCATTAGGTGACAGTTGATTTATACAGATTTGATTATTGTCCGAATTAATTCCAGACATGCAATATTTTCTGTCTTTCTCTTCCGTAGCCATGCTTGAGGTATTTTTTTTTTTTATCACTTGTTACTGTATGTATGTACACTCGGGATCAAATTAAATGATTGAAAGTTATTTTAAGTTTCCCTTGTAATTCTTGCTCTAGTTTTACCCAATGTAATATTCATACATATTTGCAATCCACACAAAATTGTTCTTAAACAAATGGTAAATGATAGTAGGGATTGGTCTTGAAAGCCCAGTCCTGATTCGTCCATCCTCCATTATTTGCTGTGGTGAGATAGACAGCGTAGAAGTCACTTGCTGTTTTCACACATGAAAGATATTTGCACAACAAAATAGGACTCAATACAACCAACAGGAACATGTCAAAAATTGGCTGCGCACGTTACAAATAAATCACGTGTCAAAATTGATGCTTCTCTTAATGCACACCAGCTGCGACATCAAAAAAACGTGTGCGTAAATACCTAGGGGTAATCATTATAAGTAAACATAAAGCTCTTTATCAATAAAATTTTGCCGTCTGCATGGAAAAATTTAAGCAAGACTTGCATAGATGGTCTACCCTTCATCTCACTTTAGCTGGAAGCATTATCACTGTCAACATGAAAATCCTTCCTAAGCTTCTTTTCTATTTCAGATCATTCCAATATACATCAATAAATCATTTTCTAAGAAGTGTGATTCAATCATAACTCATTTATTTGGAATTCAAAACATCCATACATCCAAAGGGCGACCCTACAAAGACCTAAGGCAGAAGGTGGCATGGCTCTACCTAACTTTCAGTTTTATTACAGGGCAGCAAATATACAAGCTATTAAAACCTGGACATGGACACAAATAGATGAACATATACAGGCTTGGTCCGCAATAGAAATAAAATCCTGCAGTACTTCTTTGTAGTCCTTTGTACTTTGTACCCCAGTAAATACAACTTATCGTCAATATACAGTACTAACAACCCAATTGTGCTTCATTCCTTCAGAATATGGAACCAATGTAGGAAGTACTTCAAGATAAAGAAGCTTTAATCTGTGGTACCTCTGCATGATAACCACCTTTTTCTAGCCACTCAAACGTGTGTAATTTTTAATTTCTGGAAAACATTTGAGATTTAATCACTTAGAGATATATAC
This sequence comes from Erpetoichthys calabaricus, assembly GCF_900747795.2. Classification (NCBI taxonomy): domain Eukaryota; kingdom Metazoa; phylum Chordata; class Cladistia; order Polypteriformes; family Polypteridae; genus Erpetoichthys; species Erpetoichthys calabaricus. Next base: position 74,878,731 of record NC_041407.2, read on the forward strand.
ATAGACAATGTCTTTGAATCCTATGAACAATTACTCTCCAAGTTTAACTTTTGAACAACACATTTCTTTCACTACACTATTGACACGTAGACTTATCTTGCTCAACTGGAAGATTCTTAACCCACCTCTTTTAAGTCAGTGGGTAACTGATGTTATATATTATTTGAAATTGGAAAAAATGTAATTCTCACTTAGAGGATCTGTGCAGAACGTTTTTTAGAACTTGGCAGAAACTAATCAATAACATTTTAGAATAAGCATTTAACTTGAGGAAGTGGATTCTCTTCATTTATTTATTTATTTATTTATTTATTTATTTATTTATGCATATATTTATGCATTTATTTACTTATTTTTCCTGCTATTAAAGTTTTATTTTGTTGGCCTAGCTCACTTTCTTATGGGTGGGGGTTGATTTGATTTGAACTTGCCAGAGTCTCCCACTATTTTATGGCTTTAGTGCATGAAGCATTAGTAGAGGTTCTGAAAACACTGAAGACCCGATTTAAGGGGGTGGAGAATGAAGACTCAGTGTCAGTCATTTCAGTAAGCAGGTGACAGTGAGTATACCGTAAGAAAAAAAGAAAGAATAACAAAAAATAGGAGGAGAAGAAATAAAAACATCTTGTCAAATGACACAAAGTAATGCAAGGTAAAAGCTCAACAAGTTACTTTGGCCAGGCTTCTTGGCCCATATGCAGAAAATGTTTGCCCACCAAACAAATAAAAAAAAAAATCAAATTTCACATATGTTGATAGGTTTTTAAAGAACATGTTTTAAATATTAAATATTTAAAAAATAATAATAATAACGATTCAAATTTTCAGTTTGTCGAACAGAGTGGAAATGTGCCATTTTTTTTACCTGGACAGCAATTCCCTGAGATTCTGAAAAACAACTTTCAGAGTGCTGGGTATAAACACTGACAACAAACAACTTCAGATTGAGGCCTTTGCTTTAGATTTCCTAGGTATAATTTGAAAAAAAAGAGTCTTGATTGTTTCATGTAATTTATATGTTTTTGATTGCTGAATTGTAAACCATTTTTCTCCATCACAAAACATACGAGGGACGTTCAAAAAGTTTCCACAGATTTTTTAACTCTATTAAGAATTTCAAAAACAAATTACATCACTTTTCTACATAGTCATCTTCGCTGGCAATGAAATTTTCCCAGCGTCGTACCAACTTTTTAATGCCCAATTACTATTCCTCCGAACGAAAATATGAAAGTGCAGAAAGTTTTTGAACATCCATCATATTTTTAGTCGACGGTTATAAATGTTTTTAATTTGAATGTTTTCACAGCAAACTTAAATATAAAATTTTATTTTAATGATAATTTGTTTGAATTTAAATATTCTCAAATAGTCAAATCTGTTTCTAAAGCAAACATTTTTTTTGTTTTAACAGTTTTTATTTATCTACATGGAGTACCACTGGTTTATGTGGAGACCTGAAAGTTCAATGTATATCTTTTTGGGTCCGCAGTCAGGACACACACAATTCCCAAGTTTTCTCAGTTGAACATCAGTATTTTATTTCAATGGTTATTTGTAGAATTTAATTTTCTCTAATAATTATAATCTATGTTTTAATACTGAAGAGCTTTTTTAACAGCTATTAACTACATTGAGCACTGTTGATGTGGTTCCTGGAAGTTCTCTGTGTATCTTTCTGGGTCCATGGTCAGGCCATGCATAATACCAAGGTTTTCCCTAGAGAAGGGGACAGCAGAGACAAGAATTGACATATATGTTCAGAAGGAAAGGCCAGCTAGAAATAAGGTAAAGCAGTTTGTCAATGTCCTGTCAATAGATGGAGTCTGTTTAAATTATTTCTCACAAAACTTTGCTGGTTAGTCTGAGGCTAAATTGAAAGAGAGCATTTTTGCTGGACCTGAGAGCAGAAAACATTGGTAATGATGAAAACGATGGTACAATGAATGATAGTGATAAACGGAGGATTGTATGTGTCCTGACTGTGGATCCAGTAAGATACACAGAACTTTCAGGTGTCCACATATGAATCAGCTATTCTCAATTATTTCTGAGCAACAACATTGGTTATGCGGTCAAATGCAGTGAAGAGTGAGAAGGTTTGTACATTGGTAAAATGAAACAACTACTAAACAAATTCATGGTGTGCAAAAGGAAGGCTAAATCCTCAGGTCTTCTTTCAGCATAATAAAGCTGGTGTCACACTACTTGAACTGAAATGAATTAGAATCAGAGGGCCTGTCATAACCAGAAAGATCAGGATAGGCCATGCACCAAATCAAAATGAAAGACAAACTCACAGTCAAAAAGCAATAGCAAAGATCAGCACACAAGAGATTTCATATACACAACATTTTTTTTGTAGTACAATTGAAAAAGGATTTTACCTGCAGTGTGGATAGATAAGTATCACTCCAGAAGACCTTTATGCCATCACTGCAAAATCAGTGTCCAAGACACACCCATAACAACTGCGTGTGCCCTAGAGACAGGCACCTAGAATGACAGCCAACATACACAACCCTAAATAAGAGTCAAAATGGTCCCAAAATGATAAACAACTCCAAATTCTGACACAAAATATCTGAAAGAATTAGCAAAAATAAGAATACTTATAACAACATGTACATCTTTTTTGTGTTCACAGTGTGGAGCTCATTGCAAATTACTTTACACCATATTTTGGACAAATCAAATAAGCACACACATTAGTATATATTGTAACAGCACTGACAAGTTGCATCATCCAGTAATGAGTCACCCATAGTATGAACTGACATTCCATCAGCCAACAGCAGCGATGCCTATAAAAATGGCAAACCTGCACTATCACAAACAAAATAACATCTATGCAGCAAAGGCTAGGAGTCCTTTTACGGATAGTGAGCTACCTAAAAGACCCATGTAAAGAGCCACAGAATTCATGCTGACACTTGGCATCAGCACTACATTCATGTCAACAGCGGGACAAAAAGAACACCTACAGTCTGATTTTAAAGGGAGACAAATATAGTAGAGCAGAGGAAAGCAGATGATAAGAACTTCAAACAGAAAATTGTTAAACAACAGTAAAGAAGACAGGGGTGAGAAAACAAACTCAGAAAGAGAAATGTTACAAATCACCATGATAGATTTGTGAAGCATTGAATTTCAGACAAGACTAAAAGAAATAGTCACCTTTTTAGAACTACTGTATGCAGATGCCAATGATAAGAGGAAAGGTCTAGATAGAGAGAGAGATTTTCAGCATTGATAATTATTGAGAGAAATGCAGTCACATTAAATAGTTTGAGGTGTGATAAACAAGCTGATTAATTTGCAATGAACAAATTCTGAATGGTCTGTATGGGACAGGTTGATGATTTTGCAGGCAATGAATATTACATCAGGAGGCAGGTTTAGAAATGTATTTAAATATTTAGATAATTTAAAACGATTATTATGACAACTGATCTCTAATGCAAATGAAAAACAAAGCCTTAAGAAAAGATTAGTATAAACAATGGACATAAACTAGTGATAAACTAGAATAGGTTCTATTACCATTCACTGTTCGTCAAGCAGTGGAGCACAGTGGCGCAGTGGTAGTGCTGCTGCCTCGCAGTTAGGAGATCTGGGTTCACTTCCCGGGTCCTCCCTGCGTGGAGTTTGCATGTTCTCCCTGTGTCTGCGTGGGTTTCCTCCCATGCAGGTTAGGTGGATTGACGATCTTAAATTGTCCCTAGTGTGTGGGTGTGTGTGTGAGCGCGCCCTGCCTGGGGTTTGTTTCCTGCCCTGTGTTGGCTGGGATTGGCTCCAGCAGACTCCTGTGACCTGTGGTTAGGATATAGCGGGTTGGATAATGGATGGATGTTCGTCAAGCAACATTTGGGGAAGGGAGCATCACTTAGAATTTGTGTAGTGAAGCCAAATTACACTTATTAGCAACTAGCCACAAAAAAAATTTAAAATGCATCTGGTCAGAAGCCTGAAAATTCAAAGTTAAGTAGTAAAGAATAAATGATCGCTCTGTGTAACCGCCCCGTAGTCAGAAAATTTGACAGAAAACTGAAGTCTGTTATTTGAGATAGTAGCGTCACTTTCTTATCTCTGAAGCCACCAAAAGCCTGTTGCACTCTGATTCTCCACTTTATAAAAATACTTATGTTTCAGTTTAATAACATTTATAGACATCAGGAGATGTGCAAATATTTGGTAAAATAATGGTAAAAATGTATAAAATGAAGGATTTTAAAATGAAATGTTTAGTTTCACGCCTTAAAAACATGCATACATTAGTTTCACAGTTCAATAGTTTACAATTTACTGTGTTGTTTACAAGGCATGTGGAGAAATGATTTTTAAGAAGACTTTGAAGTATGAAGACATTCACACTTCTGTTGATTTCACATGTTACTCTCTTGCATGACTATTGTAAGAAATACTTTATAAGCCACACTTGAAGTATCTGATGCAAGATGTGAGGTCAACGAAAAACAAATCTCTTTTGTGCAATACGTCAGTGGGTATACTTAATGATATGATAAACTTTATTATTACTATACATTTTTTTCTGCCATAATTATAATTGTCGGTAAACTGAAGAAAGGTTCTCCTTTACTCCACTCAGTTAAGCAACCATTTAAAAAGACTTATTGTTCAAAAATTCAAAAAGTTGTAAAAACATTTATAATAACTTACATTTTCAAGTCTTATTATTGATTAGCATATCTAGTTGGCAATATGGCAGAAAAGAGAAGACTGCATCAAAAGATTTATATCATAATATGGTTGTCACAGTAAATTTGATAACAGATTCATCTTAAAATTCACTGAAAACTTACTGACTGAAAATGAAACCAGTCATTGTCCAGTGATTTTGTTAACTGGTGAGATGAGTCTTTTCTACAACTAAATTTTACAAAAACTAATGATTTTAGCTAAACACAGGAAACAATCCTCAATGACCAGGCAATGAAGATTATTGACATGTATAAATATCTGGAAACTGTCATATATTTAAAACTGACTTTAAATGAAAACACAGAAGCCATCTATAAAAATGGACAGTGGCACCTACTCTCTAAGGAAGCTGAGTCTTAATGTGAGTCCTACTGTTATGTTACTCTTTTATAAATCTTTTACAAATTTTATAAATCTTGTGTTGAGTCTCCCTTTATTTTTGATCTGTTGGCCTGATTTTGAAATTTTAATGTCAGCAACAAAACAGAATAAATCAAACTGTAAAATGCATGGTCTCAAAATTTCAATCTGACAGATCTGTTTAACAAGCAAGTAATATGGAAAGCAGAGTGCATGCTGTCATACAGAACTCACCCAATATATTCTTAACTTTAGTTGTTGAAATCAAGTCAAAGGCTCAAGGTTCCAAGAATAAAAAGTAACAGGTTTTAAATACTCTTTCATCCCAACTTCTATTCATCATCTAAATTAAACTTTAAAATACATCACAGACTTAAATCATGGAATGTACAGGTATCATTTGTATGAATCATTAGACAAGTCTAAATGTTGGTTACATTTTTGTGTAATATGTTTCATCTAATGTTTCACCATAGGTCCTGTCATACATGTGTACAAATAGGGACCACCCAGAGTAAGAGGCCTGAGTAAGCCTGTCAATATTGCTCCATGACAAGAGGGGGAGGTGTCGCTAACTGTTTCTCCTATTTCTACCACAGCTCTGAACAAACACAGGGAGAAGATGCCAAGCTGCACCCCACTACACTTTTCAAACCCTGCCCCTTCTGGGCTCGGACCTGTTTAAACATATGGAGGTCATAATTCTTGGTTCTTCTGTTAAGAACACAGCACTCTCTATAATATTTGTTATTAAAGTGCCACAACACTGTTTTGTTTTTGTTGGGTTTTTTTCCTTTTGGTTTGTAATTTTTTCCTGATTTGAATTTCTCTTTCTCTCTCTCCACGACCCCCCCCCCCCCCCCCCCCCTGCCTGCCTACCTGATGATCTATCTATCTATCTATCTATCTATCTATCTATCTATCTATCTATCTATCTATCTCTAGCATTTTCAGCTGAAAAATTTCAATTTGTAATCTTTTCTCCTCATTATGTTATATCATTCGATATAATGTTCCATGGAAGTTTCTAATTAAGCCATTTGTGTGCTTTTCTTTGGTTATTCAAGTGTAAAAATACTTTTTTTTCAGCTAACAACATTTTTAAATACATGTGCAACTTTATTAGGTTCACCTGCTCAACTGCTTGTTAACACAAATATCTAATCAGCCAATCACATGACAGAAACTCAATGCATTTAGGCCTGTAGACATTGTCGAGACAACCTGCTGAAGTTGAAACTGAGCATCAGAATAGGGAAGAAAGGTGATTTAAGTGACTTTGACCATGGCATTGCTGTTGGTGCTAGACGGGCTGGTCTGAATATTTCAGAAACTGCTCATCTACTTGGGTTTCCTGTACAATTAACTCTAGAGTTTACAGAGAATGGTCTGAAAAAGGGAAAATATCTAGTGAGTGGCAGTTGGGGTGAAAATGCATTGTTGATGCCCAAGGTCAAAAGAGAATGTCCAGACTGTTTCAAGCTGATAGAAAGGAAACAGTAACTCAGATAACCACTCGATACAACCGAGGTGTGCAGAACTGCATCTCTGAATGCACAACATGTCAAGCCTTGAAGCAAATGGGTTACAGAAGCAGGAGACCACACTGGGTGCCACTCCTGTCAGCTAAGAACAGGCAACTGAGGCTACAATTTGCTCAGATTTATCATAACTGAATATTCGAAGATTGGAAAGACATTTGGATGGTAGGGTGAGAATTTGGCGTCAACAACATGAAAGCATGGATCCATCCTACCTTGTATCAAGGGTTCCAGCTGATGGTAGTGATGTGATGGTGTGAGGAATACTTTCTTGGCACACTAAGGGCCCCTTAGTACCAACTGAGCATTGTTTAAATGCCATAGCCTACCTGAGTATTGTTGCTGACCATGTCCATATCTTTATTACCGCACTGTACCCATCTTCTGATGGCTACTTCCACCAGGATAACTCACTATGTCACAAAGCTCAAATCATCTCCAGCTGGATTCTTGAACATGTTAATGAGTTCACTGTACTCAATTAGCCTCCACAGTCACCAGATCTCAATCCAATAGAGCACCTTTGGGATGTGGCAGAATAGGATATTCTTGGATGTGAAACTGACAAATCTGCAGCAACTGCGTGATGCTGTCATGCCAATATGTACCAAAATCCCTGAGGAATTTTCCCCAGCACCTTTTGGAATCTATGCCACAAAGAATTATGTCATTTCTTAAGGCAAATGGGGCTCTAACCTGGTAACAGAAAGTTGAACCTAATAAAGTGGCTGCTGAGTGTATAATGTACTGCATCAATAACTTAAACAGAACTAAGGGAGGGGTCCTTTCTGAAAAGAGCATTTATTGCATAGGTGTCCAGAACTGGCCTTATCTGAATGAGTGTAGCAGCTTGAGCTCACGTACGCTGGTGTACCGTCCACTATTCACTCCTGCATATTGCCAGATACTGCTCCATTTGTCAACCTTAAACTGCAAAAAAGGTTTTGGGAAAAATGAATACACTAATCGATTAAAATTTATACAATAAAATTACTGGAGCATCCAGAAATAGTTTTGCACTTCTCTGATAAGCCACGAGTGAAAATGGTAAGCAGCTACTTATTAAGCCTGTAAGGAACCCTCAACTGAGTGTGAATGGGACTGGTTCATCCATCTTTTAGGTAACTGAAATACGCTGTCAAAACAACAGCTATATTGAAATCTCATTCCTCTCTTGTTTAATGAATGAATGGTAACCAACGGTTTGACAATTGACATGGCCAAGAATTTCCCTATGTAGTTGATTATTTTGTTCTCCTTTTTTTCTGTTCTTGATCTACACACAGAAAGAAAAGGAGTCATTAAAAATCTGAATTTGTAGGGAAAACATGTTTTAAGACATTTAGAATGAATAATCTACATGTTGGGTGTCCTATAATAGTAATGTAAAGTAGAATGCACTCGTTTAAAAATACCTTTATATAACATGTTTCATTATAATTAATGGATTATCAAAACATGGTAAACTAGGCTGCTGGCACATGATTTATGGCTGCTGACTCATGGTTCAGACACACAGGACTGAAATGGCACCCCCTTCAGTGTACACTTTGAGTATCGCACTTTTTTGATTATTTCCAATTTTTTTGGCAGGTCTAACA